>NC_057794.1:175479008-175500534 GCF_018294505.1 Triticum aestivum | reverse complement strand
CGGCGGCGGTGATGAAGGCCATGTGGCGGTGCGTGATTGGGCGGCGGTGGCGGTGCGGACGCGTCCGGTCTGGACGGACAATGTCCGGCGTGGCGCGAGGGGTGGATCTAGGGTTTTTCAGGAGGAAGGAGAAGGAGATTTTCGGGGGCTCTTTAAATAGGCATAGAGGGAGCTAGGAGAGTCCAAATGAGGTGCGGTTTTCGGCCGCGCGATCGTGATGGAATGCTCTAGATGATGGAGAGGTTTTTGGTGGATTTGGGACAAATTGGAGGGGTGTTGGGCTGCAACACACACGAGGCCTTTTCGGTCCCTCGGTTAACCGTTGGAGCATCAAACGAAGTCCAAATGATACAAAACTTGACAGGCGGTCTACCGGTAGTAAACCAAGGCCGCTTGGCAAGTCTCGGTCCAATCCGGAAATGTTTAATCCCCACACATGAAAGAAAGGTAGAAATGACCACCGAAGGAGAACGAAGCGCCGGAATGCAAAACAAACGACGGGGAAAATGCTCGAAAGCATGAGACGAACACGTATGCAAATGCAATGCACATGATGACATGATATGAGATGCATGACAACGACCACAACACACGGAGACAAATACCCGTACCCGAGAAAATAAAATAACTTAACGCCGCAAACAGCAAGAGTTGGAGTACAAATTGGGAAAGTTACATCCGGGGTGTTACAAGTACATACTCCAAACTATGATGTATATAGACGTATTTTAGAGTGTAGATTCACTCATTTTTCTCCGTATGTAGTCCATATTGAAACGAATGTAATAATACACACTCTCCCTCGCCCCTTGACCCTCGCCCACGTGGTAGACATGCAGCAATTCATTAGGTCTCATATATCCAGAACGATATATACTGCAGTACCATTATTGCTCGATTTCCTGAAGAGGTAAAGAGCCAATCACAAGGTTAATATTTTGGAGATGCCAAGCGCCAGGTTTATAGGAGAACGAGTAATAGTACTAGTGGTACGTACCAGTGGTACGTACTGTACAAGGAAGAAGGCAACAATATGTATGTTTTGTGTGACAGTCTCTTCTTACAGGACGTGCAAGACCTAGTGGACCTCATTGTTGCAATGGGACTACTCCCTATCATAGATGGCATGATTCAGAGTGGTGGGCATCGGGCATAATTCAGAGCTACTTAGTCTTAAACCCCATAAAGAAGTCCCATCGAAAGGAATAACCATCCTCTACACGTGCTCCTATGTAAAATGAGTAAATGAGATAAAAAGAGAAAGAGACAAAATAAAAAAATCACCAGCCTTAGATCCAGCCCTATTGTATCAGTGAATGATATTTCTACGTCGTGATTAACATGGCTATATTATTAACCATGCTACAGAGGTAGAAGCAGATTTTTATTTATTCGTGGAGGTAGCAGTGGATGGATATTCAACGAGGAGTCAAATGATGGCTGCTTCCTCGGTTAAACATAGAGAAACGTGTGCCTCGTGATTTCATGGCTTATTAGTCATTATTATTGCCTATACTCTTTGCCCATATATAACCGCATGGTAGTATAGTAGTGGGCTATACTTTTAATAACCATGCTTGAAGAGAAGAGGTGCACGCACCCACGCACGTAGTGTACTAGTAGCACTCTTTGCGTCTTTTGTGTCTTCCCCAACCACACACGTGACACGGTGGAGCTCATTTCTGTAAGATGATGCAGCCCATGTGATAATTTGACGCGTCTAGTAGTAGTTACTCACTTATAAATAATGGAGGGTCATGAACCACGCATGAACGGTGCCCCGTCATTTATAAATAAAGTTTTTTTCTTCAGTGGCATGTATGGAATATAAATAGGTTCATATGAAGAGAAAAGGAAACCACTCCACTATATACATAGCCATGATGAGCCTACACGGTTGCTTGCAGGGGTTGCTCTCTTCACACTCTCTCGCACAAAATGACTGTGGCCACATCTCTAACATCCGGGCGGATCACATCCGCCGGGGAAGGGGTGGATGCTTAGTGTAGATGCGGTCGCCGTCGCCGATGGCGAAAACCCACTGTCGGCACATCCTGATCAGGGGTCCTCGCCATTCTCTCTCATAAAGCCAGTGAGGTTGCCTTCGTCCCTTGCTCACTGCGGCGACGTGGTAGTTTCCGCCTCCCGCCGCCCTCCTCTTGGTTGAGCTACGTCCCGACATTCCTCAGGTACAACTTCCTTTACAGCCGGCTTGCACCACTGCTCCAGCTGCCCACATCACTCCATGTGGATATTTCTCTACTTCTTTTCCCCACACATACCTCTACTGGCTTCTACGTACTCTATTTGTGATGAGTTTATGTCTCATCAATTAGTCCCAGTAATCTTATTCTAATCACTCTTCTTCAATTTCTTTGCCACAGGGATGCTCATCTCTATTTTGGTGAAACTGCACAAAATGATCGATGGTCAAAGGGTTGCAAACTTCATTTCTTCGGAAGCTCCAATATTGCGAGCAAATTAAAGCCTGGTTAGGGTTTACGGTTGCTGGGCTAGGGACTGCATGGATCGTTTTTTCTTTAGTTGTCTCTGTTCCAAAATAAGTGTCAACTTTAGTACTAGTACAAGTTTGTACTAAAGTTTGCGTAAAGTTGAGACACTTATTTTGGAACAGAGGGAGTACATATTGGCTATGATCTGTCAATCATTGATATGCAATAACATGCATGTTAGTCTCCTTTGTATTTGATGAAATGTTGCAACAGGCAACCTTGGACGCAATATACATGAAACATAAGCTGGAAGCTTCATAGCATTGTGCAAATGTATCTCGCTGAGAAATTACAGTACGTACTATAGTAGTACTATGTAAAGACCTAGGTGTTGCACGGTGTCCAGAAAATATGGTGCTAGTGTGAGTTGGGCCATGTAATCACTAAGCCTACGTGTTTTCACAGCTTCTGCACTGCTCCGCTGTAAGAATAGAGAAAATTGTAATCTTGTAGTACCTCCTTTCGCCGAAAGCGTATCTTGTATTACCTCCTTTCACCGAAAGCGTGGGACATCCAGCAGTAAGTTGGATGGACGAAGCAACCGTCACTCTTGAATCCGCTTCTCCCTTCAACGCAGGCGCCAGTGACAGGTCGCGTCCGCTCTGCCCGGGCATGAATGCGGCACCGATTCTTTGGAGCGGCGCTGACCGTTTCGGGCAGGAAGCGTGCATGGCGATGGAAGGGCTTTGGGTGGGCCAGGCTGGTCAGGAGCGGGCGTGGCAGCTGTCCGCCTATCCCGACCGGACGCCCGGAAATGAGAGGATGCACCGACTCTCATGGCTAAATCATACACTACACACTATCTCTCTGTAGGAGTAGGTCGATGTGTCGCTCTCTCTAACACACACATGTTGTTAAACACACACACACACACGCACGCACACGCACACGCATGTTCATAGAATAGGAATATCCTAAGAGTGCAAAGCCACAGGAAGTGAGATACAAATGGAGTACGTACAAGAAGAGAAGAGGTGACGAATATTCCATCAAACCTGGACTGAGGAGTAGTACTCCGTCCGTCTAGGTGTTAAGTCATCTTACGAAAATCAGATATTCCCAAAATGTTTAGGCGTCGTCCATTAACTTCGCATCTCAATCCCCTCCTGGCCTCTTTGATAGCGAGCGTTGTTACTTAGGGAGCATTTGGATCCTTAGAAAGAATAGTTTATAGCCTAGTCAGGCATGGTTAGGCATTTGGAACTGTTAAAATATGTTAGCTTTTGTGGGCCAGCTATCTTGGGTGGGCTAGAAAAACCTTGCTAGCTCGGGAGAGCCAGATCGGCTCGCTTCCGATGGCAAACTTCGCGCACGGAAAAATCGGTGAGCCACTCATGACAACGATTTTCACGAGGCAAGGCTGGTAAGAAAAAGAACTAAACTGTTTGACTAGGCAAGGTTGGCAAAGCGAAAGCTGGCTAGCTGGGCTAGCCATAGTGGGAGTAACTTAGGTACAAGTAACATAGCACATCCCAAGAAAAAACTGCTTATGTGGCATGGAGTTAATGAGGAAAGATATGTTTGTGGTAACATAATATGTTACTGTAACATAACACACCCCGAGGTAAAATGAGTCTATATTTCAATTAATGAAGACTTGCATGTTACCATCCATATGTTACTACCCACTATGAAGGTAGTAACATAGACTAGTAACATATGCATGTTACTAGTCCAAGTTACTCACCACTATGAGCAGCCTAAGAAATGTAACCAAACGCTCCTTACTCTGCCTTGTTATCTCCCCCGGAAACCCAATGCATGGAGCCAACTACGTGTTGATCAGTCAAGAAATCAAAGTCGGCTTGCATGCGTGTTAATACGTGGCCCTGCATGGTAGCTAAACATCATCTCTTTGTTGTTGTGATTAATTGTTGCATTCAGAGACAGAAATCAGGGCTCGATGCGGCCCTCGCGGGCAGAGCAGTACGAGACAAGCAGCGCCTCCTGCTCCGCCCACTCCGCGGTGATCTCCTCCTCCACCTGCAGGTGCTCCTAGAGGAGATGGTGGTTGTAGGCAGCGTCGGCCTGCGCCTCCCGGAACTGCGCCTCATGCTTCTGCCTCACCGTGTCCACGTATTGGGCACGGGCCTCGCCGATGGTCATCGACTACCATGTTCTCCATTAGGATGTCATCGTCCTCCGGCTACCTGTCGGCTTGGTCCGTTGTCCGCCCGTTCCAAAGAGTGTTGGAGCGTGAGAAAGCCATGGTGGGCAGTAGTGGTGCGGACAGGAGAAAGGGAACGAAGGCGGATGACTGTGGCTATGGCCGCCGCAGCTTTTTATATAGAAAATGGTGGGCAGCGGAGGGACGGACATGTGGCGCCGGAGTAGCCGCCTCGGCAACAGCGTATCATTAATGTGGGCGGCAGACAAATGGACGGACGACACTTGTGTCCTTTGAAGGCGAAGCAATCGCCTGCACCGGCAAGCGGTGTGGGTGGCGCTGACCGTTTCGGGTGGAAAGCGTTCGCGGGTGAGGGAGGCGGTCTAGGATGGCCAGGGCAGTCAGACTCATGCTTGGCAGTGGGTCAGTCCAGTAGCCGGACATGCTGGCTCACCAGGGAGCTCACCGAGCTGAGCGACGACAATCACACGATGGGCATACCTTCCGACCAGGAGCCGACGCCACTGTCCAAGCCGGTTCATGCCATGTTCACCATAGAGAAGGTGCGGCCGCACTTTGACTCCCTATTGGCGGAAGAGCTACCAGCGCATGAGGACCTGTGCTACAACCTTCGTCTCCTCAACGAGCACTGGTGAACAAGCGAACAACAATGTTGCCGCGGACTTGTGGCCCTATGATCCTAGCTTTCTGAATGTGCAGCGGGCGCTGTATCAGACCATCTGTAGGCCCCGCGAGGCCCTCTCCATCATCCTTCGAGTTGCTGCGCTCGCTGTGGCACCGCCATCTCGCGTTTTCAACATGGTCAACGGATATGAGGAATGAGGAGATGCATTTACTTGGAGAGGATGACAGTGGGTACCCACCAGGGCCATAGCCGCACGTACGCAAGTGCATCCTTATTATATACAACTATAATTTTTTTTGCTTCCTCCTAGCTTCCCGACATCACCGTCCCACACCATTGTCAACCAATGTAGTCAATAAACGAGAGAATTGCACAAGGAGCGGTCGAGAGCTGGGACCAAGCAACTCGAGCAGTATTTGTGTTTTTAAGGTGTGAGCACTACAGAGGAGAGCAGGGTATTAACTGGGCAGGCTGTGGCCCATCTAGCCCAGGCCAGATATCCAGCCCAGATATTGATTTTTTTAACCTGAAAATGGCTAGCCTAGCTATACTTTTTTTTAGGAATACCCAAGCAAGGTCAACTTGTTATTCTCCGCCCCGTTGGGCTGCAAATTTTTCCTAGGAGATATGCATTAGGGTTAACTAGAAAATGGGCTTTAATAAATAATAAATAGGATGTAATTATAAAAACTAAGCAGTAACTATAAATAAATGCACCAAACACATATTTAGTTTACAAAATATTATTTTTGGATTTTGAAAATTTTAATTTCATGAATTGTTTCGCGCACAATATTTCGTTGGATTTTTACGTAATACAAATTTATATTGAAATTGTAATTAATCTGACTAGAAATTTTGGGATAAAAAATATTTCGTATCCCATCAAAATTTGGGAAATTTTATTGAATTCTGTTTTGAGCGGTTGGTTGAAATTATTAATCATTGTCCTAGCTAGAAAATGGGTTGTACTTTTTACAACTATAAATGGGTCGTAGTAAATTCCATTAGAATTCAAAAATGGCCTGTACATTCTTACAAATTGCAAATGGGCTATAAGTTCTCTGCCACACACTTGTGGGCCTACTAAGTTGACTCGTCCCCTAAAAAAAGTAAGTTGACGCGTATGCAAGGCTTTGTCAACTTATAGTCAACACACGTTTCTAGGAGAAAAAACACACGGTTCTAGCAGAAGTGGCCGTTGGATGCCCATCCAACGGCTGCCGTGCTTCTTCTTCAATCTCGGATATTCTAGCTTCAGCCGCCCAAAAAATGATTCCTCCCCCTGACATCTGGGGTGAACCATTTCAGAGGCTGACCTGTGGGCCTACTAAGTTGACCCGTACCAAGGGCTTTGCCAACTTAGTCAATATAAACGATTCTAGCTGCAGTGACCGTACGATGTCCATCCAACGGCCGTCATGCATCTTCAACCTCTGGTCTTTTTGCTCCAACCGCCCAAACCAGTGTCAGCTGTGCCACCTGCTCCTGCCTCCCATGTCCGGCTGTGCTGCCACCGCTGGCCATGCCATCCCTCTATACTCACCCACACCTCATGTTATTCTCCGGCGATGGCAGCCTCACACCGCAGCCGAGCATCCACTGCCACGTCTTCCCCGACTCCGCGTCGTCCCCTTCCTAGGCCTCACTGTCGTCCACCACACTGGTGCTCTTGGAGCGGTGTGGTCAACGTGGGTCAAGGAATGACTTCCATCCGAAGAGTACAATACGTGGAGAGGCTGCCAGCTGGGTCAACGACAGCAACAAGGAAGTGCCTCCTTATTACGCGCAAAATAATTATTCCTCCACCTGATAGAAGGGACCCACCGGATGGGCCACCGTATTTTGCGAAAAAACATCCCCCTAACTACTGGGACCCACCAGCTACATTTCGCACAGAAGGAAGTGCCTGACAGTCAGGACCCACCTGGTCGAAGCGTATGTAGCATTGTCATTCTGGTCGCAAATGTGTACGTACATACTGGTTGATCGGTCTATCTGCAGGCTGTAGCGGTGAACCGTGGTCGTGTAAGGAAGGGCACGTGTCGTAGTATAGGCGCGCCCATGTCGTAGTAGAGGCGCGCATGTAACATGTACACGTATGTACAACGGCCAGGGTGCAAGAAAGTAAATACGGCCACGTATGTACATATGGGCGGGGCCTCGAATGCCTACTCATGCATACGTACGGCTAGGGCTCGTGTACATGGCTGGGTCAGAATGGAGAAACGGGGTTCTGTTCATCGGGAGGGGTCTGGCTTATCGCAAAACAGAGGAAACAGACTTCTCTTAGACCTGCTATGATCAAAACGGGGTCCTGTTGATCGGGAGGGGTGTGGCGTACCGCAAAATGGAGGAAACGGACTTGTGTTGGCGCGCTACGGTCGAAACGGGGGTCCTATTCATCAGGAGGGATGTGGCGTAATGCAAAATGGGACTCCACGGGATACTGTTCATCTCCACCGTTGACCTCCTCCAGCCTCCATGGGCTAATATTCATCCACCGTCAACCTCCTCCAGCCTCCACCTGCGACTGTTCATCCACGGGCTCTTGTTCATCCAGCCTCAACCCCTCCACCGGCTACTGTTCAACCAGCCCTCTCCACGGGATCCTGTTCAACCACCCTTCCAGAGGCTACTGTTCATCCAGCCCTCCACCGGCTACTGTTCAACCGGCCCTCCATGGGGTCCTATTCATCAGCCCTCCACGGGATCCTATTCATCCACCCCCAACCGGCTCGATCGGGGTCCTATTCATCCAGTGGCAACGGCCTCTACTACCACGGGGTCCTGTTCATCCAACCCCCACCGGGAACTGTTCATCCAACCCCCCTCCCCCAACAGCACTCACTGTTCATCCAGAGGCATCATCAATCGGCTTCAGTTAACAGCAGTAGCAAAGGAATCGCTCGATCGGGTTCAGTTAACAGCCATCGATCGATCGCTTGGGTTTAGTAACGCGTAGCCTGTAGTGCAATTGCTCAGGTTTAGTAAGCGAACGCCTCACTCGGGTTAAGTTAGAGCCCAACGCCTCGTACCCACACACATGTTCGTGTACGAGAGAAACGCGCATCGCTCGGTCCCGACCACCCACCATAACCGGGAACTTCCCGATATTTTCCTCGCCCTTGCTTCTACCACAGTTTTTTCCATCATGCATGGCCCAAAGAATTTCATGCAGCTACGTCTCCGGCCCGCCCAGGACAAAAAGCCCATTTTTTGTCATAGAACTAGGAGCCCACCACATCTATGAAGATATCGGGTTTTGTCACCATTATCGTCATAGAAGTGTCATAAACATGACATAATTTTTTTCATTCGGCCAAAAATGTCACGGATGTATCTTTTTTTGTAGTGATCCTGAGGTACACCCAATAAGAATTGAACAAGCTTCACAAAGATTTAACACTGATGCACCTAGTCCTTCTAAATAGAAAAAGAAAAAGAAAAATGATAGGACTTTGCATGCTTCTAGTGAACCTGAAGTAGAGAAACCTCCTGATAATGATAATGAATTTTCTATCTCTGTTGCTGAAACTCAACCTGGTAGTGAACACTCACCTTCTGATAATGAAAAAGTTAATGATGAGGTTCATGAAGATAGTCAACCAAATAGTAAAGAACCAGACAATGAGGTTGAGATAGAACCTTTAGTTAATCTTGATAACCCACAACCTTAGAATAAGAGGTATGATAAAAGTGACTTTATGGATAGAAAACACAGTAAAGAAAGAGAACCATGGGTTCAAAAACCTATGCCCTTTCCACCTAAGTCAAGTAAAAAGAAAGATGATGAAGAATTTGAATGCTCTGCTAAAATGCTAAGGCCAGTCTATTTGCGTACTCGCTTGACTGATATCTTGAAAATGCCTCCTTATGCAAAGTATATAGAAGACATCATCACTAACAAGATAAAACTATCGGAAGATGAAATCTCCACTATGCTTGCTAATTATACTTTTAAAGATGGAGTACCTACAAAACTTGGAGATCCGGGAATACCAACTATATGTTGCTCTATCAAAAAGAATTATGTGAAAACTCCTATATGTGATTTAGGAGCTGGTGTTAGTGTTATGCCTTTCTCTTTATATAAAAGACTTTATTTGAATAAACTCACACCTACTGAAATATCTTTGCAAATGGCTGACAAATCAACTGCCATACCAATCGGTATTTGTGAAGATGTGCCCGTTTTTGTTGCTAATGTTACTATTTTGACTAACTTTGTTATACTTGTGATGCCCGAGGATGACAACATGTCGACTATGCTTGGTAGACCCTTCTTGAATACTGCAGGGGCTGTTACTGATTCCAATAAAAGCAAGGTCACATTTCATATCAATGGTAATGAGCATATGATGCACTTTTCCATGAAACGATTCCAAGTTAATGGTATTAATGTTATTGGAAAATCTCCGACAATCACTATTGGAAGTTTTCAAATACCTCTACCTACTGTGAAAAATAAATATGAAATGCTTATTGTTGGGGACATTCATATCCCCATGGAGGTAACTTAGTGATTTACAAAAGTTGTTCGGTTTCATGCTAATCGAAAGTAGTTGTTAATAAGACCTGATCAAACTTATTAATGGATCATTTTTGAGAGGTATGAAGTTGATGAATTTAGTAAGCACTACCTTCTGTCCCTACCTTTTAATTTATTTTCTATTTTTATTAGTTAAATAAAATAAAATGCCATGTTTTGTCTATTTTCTGAATTTTCCGTGCAGTAAAAAATGACCCAAAAATAGAAGTTCTCAAAATGCCCTGAAAATTTAATACAATTTTTTTTCTGAATATTTAAGAATTTTTGGTGCAAATAACATCAGAGGGAGGTGCACCAGGTGGGCACAACCCACTGCTACCTGTTGAGCACGCGTTGGTTTTCCCTTGAAGATGAAAGGGCGATGCAGCAAAGTAGCGTAAGTATTTACCTTAGTTTTTGAGAACCAAGGTATCAATCCAGTAGGAGACAACGCACAAGTCACCTAGTACCTGCACAAACAATCAAGAACCTTGCAACCAACACGATAAAGGGGTTGTCAATCCCTTCACGGCCACTCACAAAAGTGAGATCTGATAAAGATAGTAAAGTAAATATTTTTGGTATTGTTGTTGTATAGATTGGAAAGTAAAGATTACAAATAGTAAACGAGATGTGATGTAAATAAAAGAGATGCAATATAATAAGAAAGAGACCCGCCATAGGTTTCACTAGTGGCTTCTCTCAAGATAGCATGTATTACGGTGGGTGAACAAATTACTGCCGAGCAATTGATAAAAAAGAGCATACATATGAAGATATCTAAGGCAATGATCATGAATCACGTCTGTGTCAAGTAGACCGAAACGATTCTGCATCTACTACTATTACTCCACACATCTACCGCTATCCAGCTTGCATCTCGAGTATTAAGTTGATAAGAACAAAGTAATACATTAAGCAAGATGACATGATGAAGAGGGATAAACTCAAGCAATATGATATATACCCCATCTTTTTATCCTCGATGACAACAATACAATACGTTGTTGACGTTCTAGGAACGGGGGTCCCCAGACTTGCCTGCCTGCGGCCCGTGGCATGACTCCACTAGCGGCCCTGTACGGCCCATCTTCATCGGCAAACACTCAAGACCCTCATGAGGGGCCAAGCCTCACGAGGAGGATGGCACAAGACCTCGTCGAGGGTGGCCTCACCAGGCCGGCTCGTGAGGGGCGGAGAGATCAAGGCAAGGGACACCTCATGAGGTCCATGTGACGTAATCCATGACGACCAAGGCCAGGCAGGCGTCAGGCGGGCGGCAGCACGCACCGTGTCCTTGTTTCCTCTTTCGTGCTAAAGAGGCAAGCATAGGCGAGGAGTCCCCAGGCATGAAGCAAAGGTTTCCATATCGGTGCAATGAGACCAAGACCAGCAGGACGACAGGACGGAGGTCACCGTGGAGCCTAAGACAGCGTCATCACCAGAGCCTTTGGCAGGCGAAGACTACTTTTGTCAGGATAAGTTGTACTAGTTGTTTCCCTTCGAATTTGGCCGTTGTGGGATCCCTTCCCGCTCAATATATGGGAAGAGGACCAGGGCCTCTATAAATAGTACTAGCCACCACCATAACAGGGAAGAGGGGAGAACGGATCCAGATCATCGAGAGATCCAGATCATTCAGATCATCCCCATGCACTCAAGCTCACCAAGCACAAGAACACCTCTCCTCAGGAGGCTGTTCTTCCCTTGTAATTGTTCATCCTCAACCCAAGAGGCAATCCACCACACCACACTGGAGTAGGGTATTACACAACATCGGTGGCCCGAACCAATATAAACTCTTGTGTCTCTTGTTCTTTCGGTTTGTCGAGCTAGGCCGTGAGATCATGATGTGTGCGCACTAGATGGGGGAGAGATCTTCGTGTGCACCCTATTGTTCGAACCTCAAGGGTTTTGCCGGAACCCAAAATCAGACATTTGGCGTGCCAGGTAGGGGTGCGTTGAAGCTTCGCCTTTTGTCAATCCGCACTTCGCCACTCCACCAAGTTCATGGCCGACGCTCGCCGGGCCCGCGCTGAGCGCCGGGCCGCTCCCGCCACCCGCGTCGCTCAGAAAGCCCCTGTCGGCGGGCCTCCCCATCGTTCCGCATCACCCGCCGCCAACACCGCTACCGGCCCGGTGGCAAACAAGCAGCAAGCCTCCTCAGTGCACCCCTCCATGCAACGAGATGGCCGCACCGCCACCCCATCACTGACTCTGGCCGGCTCATCGTCTCACGCTCGCCGCGCACCAACGGACGCGCAGGCCGCGCTGCACATGGCACGCGAGCTCCTGCGTTACCGCCCGGTCAACAATCTCTACGAGGACTGGTTGGACCGCACCGCCGAGCTCGTCAGCACCGCGGGGGGGGGGGGCTCTCCTGCACCATCCCTCTGGCTGCCTCGCCCGCCCCCGGCTACGGGCGATGTGGCTCACGGAGCGCCTCTGCCCCCTCCGCATCAAGACGGTGCCCTCGTGCCGAGACGCGCGGCTCATGGAGCGCCTCCGCCCCCTCCACGTCAAGATGTCGTCCTCGCTTCAAGATGTGCGGTCCCACGGCATGATCCACCGCGCCGTGTGCCCGCGCATGAAGATAGAAGCTGCCAAGAGGTTCCCCGTCTATAAGAAAATGCTCCACCGCTCCCAGCACCGCCACGTCAGGATCGCTTGTTGCGGCAGGGCCATGCGCCACTTGTCGTGGCGGCGCAGGGACACCAAGATCAAGCTCCGCCTCCACGACGGGCCCCGGTGGACACGACAGGCTGCCGCGCCTTCACTGCTGAGCATCGTAGTGATGCGGAGCATCCCAAGATCATCCCCATGGACGCACCTACACCTCCAATGACACCACTTGGACCAATGACACGAGCCTAAGCCAAGGCTATCGAAGATAAGGTGAAATCACTCCTCTCCAAACTTCCACTTTCTATGCATGAGACATGGCTACTACCTAAGTCCGAGGTGTTGTGCATGATTAGGCACCAAGAGGGCCCTCCCGTAGATGCGCATTAAGATGTACAAGTCCCCAAGTCCACGGATGAGGAGAACCAATGGAAGGAGCCAAGAACATCTCCCAGGCCCCGGACATCCGGCCATGACTTCGGACATCCAGCCCTTGGAGCGTCGCCCACTACAACAGCACAGCCGCCAGAAGCTACAGGCCCCGGACATCCGGTCGCGACAGCCCGGACATCCGGCCTCTCCCGAGCCCCCGGACATCCGGCCGCCAGCCCAGAAATCCGGCCCCTCCAAACCCGAGAGCAACAAATGCCACCACTCCAGCCCGGACATCCGGCCTCCCTAGCCTGGACATCCGGCGTCGCCTGAAAGCCCGGACATCAGGCCTCCCCTGTCTGCGCAAAGTGAAGGGCCGAGGCCCGCGTATCCCTTCTCCCCCCTAGGCTATATATACTCCACCTCGCCCAACTTTCTAGGGTTAGCAAAGGTTTAGCTCATGTTTGTGTGAGAGATTTTCTCATCCACTTGGTTACCGTCTCCTCGGAGATTCGAGCCTCCACCGGAGAAGATCCCCCAAGCGGATTCAAGACCCCTCTTTAGGGAAGAACTCAAGAACTCCTCACGGAGAAGACCGGTTACCGTGTATCGTTCGTTGTTGACTTTGGATTATGTATCTTCCCCTTTATACTCGAGGATCTAGCACATGTGTGACTTGTTCTTGTTAGTTTGAGTGTTCCTCTTGTGTTTCCCCTTGTGTTTTTCCTCGTTTTCCTCTTCATGTTCTTCGTGTTCTTCGCGGGATCTGCTCCTTTCATGAAAGGTCAGCCGATTAGGGTTCTACCCTACATCATCTTGGTATCAGAGCCATGTTGATCACGATTTCGGAGCCTCCCTGTTGTGTTTCTAGCCTCGTTTTGTTGTTTTTCGATCTAATTCGAAAATTCCCCACCAAAAATAACCCCAATTTTTTTCGATTTGTTGGTGTGTTGAGATTTTGTTGGTTTGGATCCATGGATTTTCTATTTTTTGAGTGGATCTAGCTTCCCGTCCTTTTCCCCCAAATTTCCATCCATAGATTCCTCCGAATTTCGCCCGAATTTGACCTCTCCACGCGGTGTTCATCCCCTTCGTCCCCGGATCTAGAGCCCGGACATCCGACCAGTCAAGCCCGGACATCCGGCCTTCGACCCGGACATCTGACCCCTGGCAGCAACATCTCCATCCACCGCCCCATTTTCCGTCCATTTTTGACCAAATTTTGTTTTCGGTGCCCACCATGTACCATATATACTTCTGCATACCTCCACCACTTTTGCATAACCCAACTATTTTTGGACCGTTTCGCTCTCCGACACATTTGCTACTTCGAGGTTTGAGAATTTGAGTTACGGTACCGTATCTTTTTGTGTTTCGGCTATCTAGGTACGGTTCGACATCGACATCACCGCCGCTCATCTTCGCCACAGACACATCCTACATCATCACCGACGTCCTACATCGTCATCAACAACGACCACCTCGACTACACCTTGGTATTCGTGCCACCATTTCGACACCATACTGGAAGCAAGACCGGTAACCTCATCTTAGTATTGGACATATCACTCTTGCCATTACATTGATAGCCATTATAGTCTTACTCCTTTGCGTTGCTTACCCATCGAGACTAGCCATTGAGTATTGCCGGCAACAAGACTTGTGCACATTAGTGATCATAGTTCTCATATCATCCATATATCATTGTTGCATATATTGGTATCATCTCTTGTGTCACAAAGTTGTCATCGCATACTCACTTAATATATCGGTTCATCAAGCATTGCATGAGAAAAGAGCTCAAACTTCAAAGAGCCAAACAAGCTTTTAAGCAAAAAGGATAGATAAGCACAGAGCTTTTAAGCAAGAACCATAGCATCATACAAAATTAAGATTGTCATACGCGATCATCTTGGATCATATCATAGCAACACCTTGCATAGAGCATACTTGGGATAGAAGTCGTTGCATTTTTGCTATGTAGGTTGTGCACAAGTTCTTGTATCGGCCTTTTGTGAAATCATGCTAGCGTCTCTCTAGTGTTGTGCAACAAGAGCATTTTGTGGATTCCACATTTTGGCTCACCCTTGGTTGCACGACCCCACTTGTCTTTTTGTGTGTCTGTTTCCGTGTACCTTATATGCTTGGTCTACTTGTTACATTGCATCTTGAGAATCTTTTCCAACATTATTGAAGCTCACTTACAATTGCATCAAATTGTGTGCCACCATCGTAACCAAGCTCCACCAAAAGCTTTTACTTGTGTAGGTGTGAGAAACCGACAATAGCTAGTACCAATTGTGCTATTTCCTTGTCCTACATTGGAGTGATCCTCGATCCACTTTCAACTTCGGTCAAGGTACATTTTGTACTCGTTCTTCTCTTTCTACCACTCACATTTGTCTTGGAATGATGGATAGGCCAAGTACTTCTGCCAACCCACTCTTCATAGAGCAAGACGACGACATGAACTCCTTCGTCGCCAAGAGTCACCTCTTTGGTGCACAACGTGCTTTGCATCAAGAGCAACAAGCCATGAGTGAACACATTGACGACCTTGCCGCCGACTTGCGACTTTCCGAGCAACGTACAAGGGACTACTTCGACCACAAGCTCGACAATCACAAGCAAGAGAATGACGCAAGGATGGACGAGATTCGAGCTTTGTTGCTCAACCACTCTTCTTCCACTTCAAGAAGGAGCCGTTCAAGCCGCCACTCTGACTTCACCCTCTCCGGCTCAAGTACACCGACATCGAACACTCTTCGCCGAGCCGCGCACAACGATCGTCTAGCAAGCCTCAATCCCCTACACGACACCAACTCTCAAGAGCGCCAACAACGTCAAACTCAAGAGGCCTTTGCGCTAGCACGAGAACGGAAACGACAACGACAACATGAAGAGGAAGAGCGAGCACGTCTACACCAAAATGCTCAAGATGCTGAGGCAAAACGTCAAGAACAACAACTCTGTGACACTCAAGCACTTGAGGCACAACAAGGTCTACACGATTCAAGTCGAGCCATAGCCGACCAAGGCCGACAAGCTCGTAAACATGCCAAAGCACTTCGCAAAGAAGTCCACGAGAGGATTTATCAAGCTCGTGTGCACCAGCAAGTCCCTCCTCGAGCTCGACAGGCTACTCCACAAGAACGTCAAGAACAACAAGTTCCTCAAGATCATGAAGACAATGGAGATCCCCCACGACAAGAGCAACATGAGGATGACAATCCTCCACGCCAAGAGCACCACAAGTTGAACAATCATCAACAACATGAGCGTCATCATCCCCGACCCCAACACAATGAAGAGTAACGCTATGGCAAACTCAAGTTCACCATGCCCAAGTTCAACGGAAGCAATGATCCCAAAGAGCACCTTTCATGGGCATTGAAAGTTGACAACATCTTTCGTTTGCACAATTATGAAGAAGAGAAGAAGATCGCAATGGCATCCCTTGAGTTCCAAGACTATGTCCTCATTTGGTGGGAACAAGTCATCGAGCGCCATGAGGCAGGAGGTGAACCACCCATCACCACTTGGGCACAAATGAAGGATGTCATGAGAGCACGCTTCGTACCAACTTACTACAACCGCGACCTCTTGAAGAAACTCCAACAACTCAAGCAAGGAACCAAGAGCGTTTAAGAGTACTACAAGGAGATGGAGATTGCAGTGATGCGAGCCAATGTCACGGAAGATGATGAGCAAACAATGGCACGTTTCTTGAATGGACTCAATCATCCCATCAAGAAGATCGCCGACTTCCAACCATACTCAAATCTCATCGAGCTAGTGCACCAAGCTACCAAAGCGGAACGCCAAGTGCAAGATGATTTCAAGTATGCCAAGTTCTCATCCAAGTCCTACGTCTTCTCCAACACCCAAGTGTCAACGACTCCAACACCGACTACAAAGCCTTCTACTACCAACATCGACAAGTTGAGTTCCAAGAAAGCTTCTTCCACTACAAGCCATCCTACTACGAGCAACTTCAAGCCGAGAGCTTCATCATCATCAACCCCAACCGATGAGACCGTCAAGACGAGTTCCTTCAAGTGTTTCACTTGCGGAGGCCGAGGCCACAAGTCCTATGAGTGCACCAACAAGCAAACCATGGTCTTCAACGACGATGGCACTTATGACTCCATGAGTGACGGTGAAATGGAAGCCCTTGAGCAAGTCGCCATGCACCGCCAAGTGAACAATGAAGAAGAACAAGTCTTTTGTGATGAAGATTCAAGTCCCGCCCTTATTGTCTCCAAGGTTTTGCCTCTCCAACATCACAAAGAAGAAGACCAACGATGCCACATATTCCAGACCAAGGCCGACATCAATGGACGATCCGTCAAGGTCATCATCGATGGAGGGAGTTGTCATAATCTCGCAAGCGAAGAACTTTGATCCAAGCTCCAATTGCCCAAGACGAAGCATCCACATCCATACAAAGTGCAATGGCTTAGTGACTCCGGCACCATCCAAATCGAGCACCGAGTACAAGTCTCCTTCAAAATCGGCGCCTACAAAGACACCTTGGAGTGCGACGTCGTTCCAATGACCGTTTGTCATCTTCTCCTTGGACGGCCATGGCAATTCGATAGAGGAGTCATCCACAACGGCCGAACGAACCACAACCTCTTCAAGATGAAGGGCAAGGAGTATGTCCTCCGTCCAATGTCGCCAAGTCAAGTGATCGCCGACAAGCAAGCCACACATCATGGAGATCATAGTGAGAGAGCGAGCCACCAAAATGAGAGTGAGCGCCACAAGCCCAAATCGAACAACTCCACGATGAGCGAAAAGAAGAACCTAGTCCTATTTGCCACCAACAGTGAGATAAGAGGAGTGTGTGAGAACCCATCTAGTGTCCTACACTACGTCCTCATGTGCAAGGACAATGCACCACAAACTAACACTTCTCGCACTCTTCCTCTAGTGTTGTCTTCTCTTTTGCAGGAATTTCAAGATGTTTTCCCCAACGAGCTACCTCTAGGACTACCTCCGCTACGAGGCATTGAGCACCGCATCGACCTCATCCCTGGAGCACCGCTTCCGAACAAAGCTCCTTGCCGCGTCAATCCCGAAGAAACCAAAGATTTACAAAGGCAAGTAAAGAATCTCATAGACCATGGACATGTGCGTGAAAGTCTGAGCCCTTGTGCCGTCCCGGTCATTCTTGTGCCCAAAAGTGATGGTAGCTTTCGCATGTGCTCCGGTTATAGACCTATGAATTCTATCACCGTTCGATATAGGTATCCCATTCCACGCTTCGATGATATGCTTGATGAGCTTAGTGGTGCCACTATCTTTTCTAAAATTGATCTTAAGAGTGGTTACAATCAAATCTGCATACAATAGGGTGATGAATGGAAAACCGCTTTCAAAACCAAGTTTGGCTTGTATGAGTGGCTAGTCATGCCTATGGGTCTTTCGGAAGCACCGGGCACTTTTATGCGCCTTATGAATCATGTATTTCGCCCTTACATTGGTATATTTGTTGTGGTTTACTTTGATGACATTCTTGTGTTTAGCAAATCTATCAAAGAGCATGTCACCCATGTCCGCGCCGTTTTGCAAACTCTTAGAAAAGAGTGCCTCTATGCTAATATGGAGAAATGCCTTTTTGGTGTTGATAAGCTCGTTTTTCTTGGTTTTTGTTGTTTCCTACAAGGGTGTTCATGTTGATGATTCCAAGATCAATGCTATTAAGACTTGGCCACAACCAACCAACTTGCATCAAGTGCGTAGTTTTCTTGGCCTTGCGGGTTTCTATCGTCTCTTTGTGAAGGATTTTAGCACTATTGCTTCGCCTTTGCATGCTTTGAGCAAGAAGAATGCGCCTTTTGTTTGGGGACCATCCTAAGATACCGCATTCAATGAGCTTAAGAATTTGCTTAGTCATGCTCCCGTGCTTGCTTTACCCAACTTCAACAAGCCTTTTGAGATTCATTGCGATGCTAGTGGCAATGGCATAGGAGGTGTCTTAACGCAAGAGAAGCGCCCCATAGCTTACTTTAGTGAGAAACTTTCTGGAGCGCAACTCAATTACCCCATCTATGACAAAGAGCTATATGCTTTAGTACGCGTTTTGCATGAGTGGGAACATTACCTTCGTCCCCATGAGTTTGTCCTTCATACAGATCATGAGACTCTCAAGTATCTTAAGGGTCAAACCAAGTTGAACAAGCGTCATGCTAAATGGAGCGAATTTATTGAGTCTTTTCCTTATGTCATCAAGTACATCAAGGGTAAAGAAAACATCGTAGCGGATGCTCTTTCCTGCATATGCATGCTTGTTACACAACTTGAGTTAGATATCATTGGCTTCAAGCATATCAAAGACTTGTATGAGCATTATGCAACTTTTGCTACTCCTTATGCCAAGTGTTTATCGCATACATCTTGGGAACGCTATTACATCAAAGATGGATATGTTATGCGAGCGAACAAACTTTGCATCCCCGAGTCTTCTCTTCATTTATTGCTTTTGCAGGAATCTCATGGAGGAGGCTCAATGGGACATTTCGGACGCGACAAGACATTCGCCACGCTCTCGAAGAACTACTTTTGGCCCAAGAAGTTTCGGGACGTCAATCGTTTCACCAACCGATGCTCTACATGTCGCAAAGCTAAGTCCAAAGCTCAATCTCATGGCCTCTATATGCCTCTACCAATTCTATACCAACCATGGGAAGACATTAGCATGGACTTTGTACTTGGTTTGCCTAGGAATCGAAATGGGAAAGATTCAATATTTGTCATTGTGGACCATTTCTCAAAAATAGCACATTTTATTCCTTGCAACAAGATAGACGATGCTTCACATGTTGCTAATCTCTTTTGTAGGGAAATATTGCGTCTACATGGAGTGCCAAAGAGTATCGTCTCGGACTGCATCGTCAAGTTCCTTAGCTACTTTTGGAAGACCATATGCGCCAAGCTCGGAATCAAGCTACTCTTCTCCACGACTTACCATCCTCAAACCGATGGCCAAACAGAAGTTACCAACCGCACACTCTCCACTCTACTTTGAGTACTCGTCTAGAAGAATATCAAAGGGTGGGAGGAGTGCCTACCTATCATCAAGTTCGCCTACAACCGTGCAAGACACTCAACAACTGGCAAGTCACCCTTCGAGGTCGCCTACGGATTCAACCCATTGTCACCATTGGACATTCTTCCTTTACCACTCCAAGAGCGCATCAATTTGGACGCAAGTGCATGAGCGACCCATCTCAAGAAGATGCATGAAGATAGAAGAAACACCATCGAGCCCCAATTACAACGCCTTGCGACCAAGCTCAACGTCAACAAGCAACCTATGATATTCAACATTGGAGACCTCGTGTGGCTACACCTTTGCAAGGACCGCTTTCCCCAAGAATGCAAGTCCAAACTTCGACCATGCGCGGATGGACCCTTTAAGGTTCTTGCACGCTACAACAACAACGCATACAAGATCGACATCCCTCGCGACAAGTACTCCGTGAGCGACATCTTCAACATCAAAGATCTCTCGCCCTACCATGGTGATGAGGATTTCAATCCGAGGATGGATCGTCCCCAAGGGAGGGGTGATGATGCGGAGCATCCCAAGATCATCCCCATGGGCGCGCCTACACCTCCAACGACACCACTTGGACCAATGACACAAGCCCGAGCCAAGGCTATCAAAGATAAGGTGAACTCACTCCTCTCCGAACTTCCACTTTCTATGCATGAGACATGGCTACTACCTAAGTCCGAGGTGTTGTGCATGATTAGGCACCAAGAGGGCCCTCCCGAAGATGCACATGAAGATGTCCAAGTCCCCAAGTCCATGGATGAGGAGAACCAACAGAAGGAGCCAAGAAAATCTCCTAGGCCCCGGACATCCGGCCATGACCCCGAACATCCGGCCCCTAGAGTGTCGCCCACTACAGCAACACAGCCGCCAGAAGCTACAGGCCCCGGACATCCGTCCTCTCCGGAGCCCCCGGACATCCAGCCGCCAGCCTAGTAATCCTGCCCCTCCGAACCCGAGAGTAACAAATGCCACCACTCCAGCCCGGACATCCGACCATCCCAGCCCGGACATCCGGCGTCGCCTGAAAGCTCGGACATCCGGCCCAACCAGCCTGGACATCCCGTCTCCCTTGTCTGCGCACAGTGAAGGGCCGAGGCCCGTGTATCCCTTCTCCCCACTATATATACTCCACCTCGCCCAACTTTCTAGGGTTAGCAAAGGTTTAGCTCATGTTTGTGTGAGAGCTTTGCTCATCCACTTGGTTACCTTCTCCTTAGAGATTTGAGCCTCCACCGGAGAAGATCACCCAAGCGGATTCAAGACCCCTCATTAGGGAAGAACTCAAGACCTCCTCACGGAGAAGACCGGTTACCGTGTATCGTCCGTTGTTGACTTTGGATCATGTATCTTCCCCTTTGTACTCGAGGATCTAGCACATGTGTGACTTGTTCTTGTTAGTTTGAGTGTTCCTCTTGTATTTTTCCTCGTTTCCCTCCTCGTGTTCTTTGTGTTCTTCGCGGGATCCGCTCCTTTTGTGAAAGATCGGCCGATTAGGGTTCTACCCTACATCACGTAGAATCGTCTGCCCGGGCAAGATTAAGTCGGATCTGCCTCCTCGCTAAGACGGCACCCCGACCCTGCAGAGTTCTTGCAGCTCTACGAGCTGAGCATTGAGGCGGCCAACGACGACAAAAGGTCATGGCGAACTGGTCCCCATGGCTCTCAAAGA
>NC_057794.1:175416256-175478678 GCF_018294505.1 Triticum aestivum | reverse complement strand
GCGCCGCATCAAACAATAGCTGGGACCAGGAGAGACCCTGCAGAAGTACATCTAGCGCTTCAACAACATGCGTCTCAAGATCCCCAAGGTGATGGCCGAGGCCATCATCTCAGCATTTTCCATTGACGTCCGTGACATCAAGATGAAGGAGGAGCTCGCTATCCATGAGGATCTATCACGACTTTGGAGTTGTTCAACATAGCAACCAAGTGTGCAAGAGTTGAGGAGGGGTGTCTCTCCCTCCTCGAGCTCCCTGCTGCGGATCCATAGGAGAAGAAGGCCAAGGTCAAGGACGTGAAGTGCAAAGGGGTGACCGTACTCATGGCAGAGCCAGGCACCAAGCGCGACCGAGACCTTCCCGAGTCGTCCAAGGGCAGCCGTATGTTCTGTGCCTTCCACAACATGTGCAGCCACAACACCAATGATTGTTAAGAGCTCAGGGCCATCCGAGATGTCGATCAAGCGCAACGATCGGGGCTACGGCCGAGGAGGTGGCTGAGGTGGAGGACGTTGGGATGACCGCGGGCCTCGCTAGGAGTGGCGCGACCAGCCTCGAGAGGACCGCTGGCAGGACCAGCCTCGTGAGGGCGCCTAGAGGGACTAGCCTCACAGGCATCGTCCTCAGGGTAATCCTGGTCTCCCTCCACTGCCGCCACCACCAAGGAGGAATGACGACCACCAGCAGGACGAAGGGGCTGGGGGATTCCAGGAGCCGCGCGCCATCGCCTGCATCTTGGGTGGTGCTCAGGCCCCAGCTTCCCAGCGCATCTTCAAACAGTTCTCTTGCGGGGTGAATGTAACCCTTCCCAAGCTCGAGGCCACGCGCCCACTCAGGTGGTCAAAGTACGCCATCACCTTTAGCTCGGCGGACCAGCTCAAATGCGCGGCAACCGTCAGCGTTCTGCCGATGCTCTGTTCACCCGTCATCAGCAATGTCCAACTCACCAAGACCCTCATCGACGGTGGCACAGGGCTCAGTGTCATGTCCGTCGAGACGTTCGACAACCTTCAAGTGCCATACGATCAGCTCCAGCCCACCAAGCCTTTCTCAGGAGTGACTAAGGGCTCCACCACCCCGATAGGGCAAGTTCGTCTCCCTGTTACATTCGTTAGCGCGACAACTACCACACCGAGCTCATCGACTCCGACGTCACCCACATCTGCCTGCCGTACAATGCCATCCTCTGGTACCCAGTGCTAGCCAAATTCATGGCAGTCACCCACCATGGCTACAATGTCCTGAAGATGCCGGGAAGCGGCGGAATCATCACAGTCCCCTGCAAAGAAAGAGACGTGGTATGCTCCCGTGAGCGCGCCTTCCAAGCTGCAGCAGTCGGAGACCCTGGTAGCGCGTATGTGCAGTACCCTCCTGAGGCCAGCCACAAGAAGAAGAAGCAGCTACCCCACGCTGGGCCTCAAGGGAGCGGCGCCTCCAACGGTGCCACCTCAGGATCGGCAGCCGCGCCTGGGGCGCCTCCCTCCCTCGCATAGGGAGGCGCACCCCGCGCTCTCCTCGGGCAGGGCTTGGGGGCTCTCTTCTGGAGGGCGTCGGACCTGGACAACATCACGAGGGAGGCGCTCGGGCACCACGTGGAGGCGTGCTTCGCGGCACGTTTCCCTCAGGAGGGCACCGGGCGAGGAGCGCCCGACGCTCAGGAGTTCATCGTCAAGACCACTCAGGCGCTTCAGGAAGCAAGGGCAATACGTGGCAACCGCTGCCCACCTGGTGTAGCTCCCCACCCAGGCGAGGGTGGTGAGCTGCATATCTGCATCGACATCACAGGGCTCAACAAGGCCGCATCTCAGGAGCGCTCCTGACCTTTGCGTGCTGGACGGTGTGAGGGTCCACCTCACAACTATGTTCGCATGCCGTTCGGCCTACCGAGCATGGCAGCCGCCTTTCGGCACAA
This sequence comes from Triticum aestivum, assembly GCF_018294505.1. Taxonomy (NCBI): domain Eukaryota; kingdom Viridiplantae; phylum Streptophyta; class Magnoliopsida; order Poales; family Poaceae; genus Triticum; species Triticum aestivum. Next base: position 175,476,768 of record NC_057794.1, on the reverse strand, counting down.
CCTACGGAGCATCCTGGCAGGTCAGGAGGCCAGGCGTCACGCAGTCCTGGCGGAGATGGAGACGGTCCTCAGGAGGCCACCTGAGCCTCCAGAGCCTCCCGAGGCTCTAGGTCTCGACGGCTCATGAGGAGCGACTTCTTTGCCACGCATCTTCAGCTACCCCAACACTCCTTCGACAACCAAACCAGGTGACATTTTCCAAGTTCATTTAGCTGGGCGCGCCCCCTGGGCTGCATCATTCCCAGGCCACGTGGGTATGTCCCTGCAGCATGTATCCAGTTGCATCTTTAGTTCACCCTGCTGGGGGCGCCCCTCAGGCTGCATCGTCCCCAAGCCACTCGGGTCCAACCCAGTGGCGTGTATCGTTCTTGCATTTACCTAAGCTAGTTTGCTTTCCATGCATAAGCTACCTATCGTCACTGCCTGCTTGATTATCGCCCGCCACGGGAACCTCTCATGCCGGCACGACCCTTGTGCTCGGGTCCGTCCCTGCAACGCTGACAAATCTGAGTGGTCAAGCTCTAGCTCGCGGCACACCCGCGCATGTCACCTCACCAGACTCTCAGTTCCTTCACCTCCTGGCGAAGCAACCAGTGGCGGACAGTCAATCACCATGGCAATTTGTGCCCCTCCTCGTGCTAACTTGCAGGAACCTCCTGAGGACTACATCAGGCAGTACCACGGGCTCCCTCTTCTCCCATGCAATTCGCTTGCGCGTTAAAAGGGGGGCTCCTGAGCATCACGACTCAGGAGCTCTTACTGGATCTCCAGACCTCATCCCCTAGCCTTGACCACGGCATCGCGACCTGGCATACCAGCATCGGCTGAGCTCGCTCGAGGGTCGGGACCTGAGGACGCAGAGCACACAGAAGAGCATGGAGAAGAGGGGGAGGCTCGCATGGGCCTAACCTAGCTACCCAACAGTGGTCGACGCCCAAGTCTGGCGCAACACAAGGAACCATCTCCGGAATGGCAAGATAAGTCTCACGTCTGGATCGACCAAGCGCTACAGCATAGGACCCTTGCCTGCGGCAGCCTTGTTACGGCGCCACCCTTTCCTGCCTCTCGGTAGTTGCTTGAGTGCTAAAGGGGACCACTTGAGCATCGCGCCTTAGGAGCTCTGACTGGACCTCGGGCCGCTCACCTCCTGGCCTTGACCACGGCATCAGGACCTAGCATATCAGCGACCGCTGCAGCCTGCCTAGGGACCGGGACCTGTCGGCATAGAGCACCAAGCTGTCGTGGGGTTGGAAAGGGGAGACCGAGACAAAACAAGACATGCGGTTGCAATTTTTCATAATAGGGATAATATGAACAGAAGACATTACAGACCCTTCACATGCCCCCACGGGGTCCATTTCGATTCCTTGCGGTGAACAAAAAGAAGGGAGTTCCTAGGAGCTCTATCTACATGCGCCAGGGCGGCGGACGCCATCATCAATAGTGGGCCACTGGAGGCCGGCGCCAACCCCATCCAGATCAACGACGGCGGTGCCCGGACGCTACAGCCTTGCTCCGGGCCCGGCGAGAGCTTGGGGGCACGTAGCTGTTGTCGCTTGTCTCCGGAGTCTCGACGAGCTCGAGAGACTCGCTGGACCACAAGGAGTCACCACTATCGCTAGAGGAGTTGCTGGCGAGGCCAGCGGCAGGCTCGGCGTCGGCCATTGCGCCGTCCTGGCGACTCCCTTCAGGGCAGCACTCCAAGCGGCGGCCTTCCTCGTCGAAGACCTTGAAGAACATCGTGGAGACACCGTCGTACTCAAAGTGGATGGCAAGGGCGCCTTCCGCACGGCAGACTCGAGCGACCTCGCCCCAGCCACGAGTCATGAAGATCCTCCCGAAGGAGACGGCTTCAACCTCCATTCCAGTCGTCGGGGCGTCACAGTCGGTGTGCTGCAGCCAAAGCTTGAGGGGGGCCCTCGGTGGCATCTCGACGGAGAAAAACTATGGGAAACGGATCCAAGTGCGCGGAGGCATCGTCGCCCACATCACGAGTTCGTGCGAGGAGTCCGCGGAGTGGACTCCTGGGGCGACGGCATGTCACCATGCCGCGGCGACCACGGCCCTGGCGCGGTCGGCGGTGCTCGCCGCCCCTCCCTCCGGAGCCCTCAGCTTGGGCATACAAAGGCAGCGGGTACCTGGGAGGTGGCCGCTCGTACCATGGCTGCGACACTTCTGGCCTCAGGACTATGTCGTGACGATGGGACAACCTCTTCTTCGGCGGAAGTGGCTCGTGCTCGTCAAGGGGAGTCTTTCCCTTCTGCGTGGCAGAGAACCTCCGTATCGGCTCCATGATCGATGCAGCAAGCAATGAAGCAAGGAAGAAGAAGGAGCGGCAGAAGCGAAGGAGGAGATGGGTGACAGGGGCTCCGCCCCCCCTCTTCCCATTTATAGCCAAGGGGAGGCCAACCGCCGGCCTCCACGATCTAAGGTAATAATGATCTTTTTCTGCAGGCAGCAAGGACACGTCAAGTCGGGTAGTTGCCGAGGCAGCGTGGGGAAGCGGAGACGCCCACGTCCAATCAGTCGCCATGCGCCAATCATGGCCGCAGGCTGTTGGGGCCCGCGGTGCTCCGCACTTTCCCTTTGGCTTCGCCTCGAAGCCAAGTCCGAGCGCGCCTTGGGCCCGGGGGCTACTGTCTGCTTTCTGGGAACAGGGGTCCCCAGACTTGCCTGCCTGCGGCCCGCGGCGTGGCTCCACCAGTGGCCCTGTAGGACCCATTTTCACTGGCAAACACTCAAGACCCTCGCGAGGGGCCAAGCCTCGTGAGGCGGACGACACAAGACCTCCTCAGGGGCGGCCTCACCAGGCCGGCTCGTGGGGGGCGGAGAGATCAATGTGAGGGACAACTCGCGAGGTCCCTGTGATGTAAGCCATGACGACCAAGGCCAGGCGAGCGCCAGCGCGCACAGTGTCCTCGTTTCCTCTTTCGTGATAAAGGGGCAAGCGCAGGCGAGGAGTCTCGAGGCATCAGGCAAAGGTTTCCATATCGGTGCAACGAGACCAAGACCAGCAGGACCACAGGACGTAGGTCACCATGGATCCCAAGACAGCGTCACCACCAGAGCCGTTGGCAGGCGAAGACTACTTTTGTTAGGATAACTTGTACTAGTTGTCTCCCTTCGAATTTGGCCGTTGTTGGATCCCTTCCCGCTCAATAATTGGGAAGAGGACCAGGGCCTCTATAAATAGGACTAGCCACCACCATAACAGGGGAGAGGGGAGAACGGATCCAGATCATCGAGAGATCTAGATCATTCAGATCATCCCCATCCAGTCAAGCTCACCAAGCACAAGAACACCTCTCCTTAGGAGGATGTTCTTCCCTTGTAACTGTTCATCCTCAACCCAAGAGGCAATCCACCATACCTCGCTAGAGTAGGGTATTACACCACATCGGGCCCGAACCAGTATAAACTCTTGTGTCTCTTGTTCTTTGAGTTCAATGAGCTAGGCCGTGAGATCATGATGTGTGTGCGCTACTGGGGGGAGAGATCTTCGTGCGCACCCCAGTGTTCGAACCTCAAGGGTTTTGCCGGAACCCAAAATCTGACATACGTGCCTTGTTGCCCTACTGTCACTGGGAAAGGACACCGCAAGATTGAACCCAAAGCTAAGCACTTCTCCATTCCAAGAAAGATCAATCTAGTAGGCCAAACTAAACCGTTAATTCGAAGAGACTTGAAAAGATATCAAATCATGCATATAAGAATTCAGAGAAGAACCAAATAATATTCATAGATAATCAAGTTCATAAATCCATAATTCATCAAATCTTGGCAAACACACCGCAAAAGAGTATTACATTGAATAGATCTCCAAGAACATCAATGAGAACTTTGTATTGAATATCAAAGAGAGAGAAGAAGCCATCTAGATAATAACTATGGACCCGAAGGTCTATGGTAAACTACTCATGCTTCATCAGAGAGGCTATGGTGTTGATGTAGTCCGTGATGGATTCCCCCTCCAGTAGATCGCCGGAAAAGGCCCCAAGATGGGATCTCATTGGTACAGAAGGTTGCGGCAGTGGAAAAGTGGTTTCGTGGCACCCTCTGATGTTTCTCGGGTATAAGAGTATATATAGGCGGAAGAAGTACGTCGGTGGAGCTATGTGGGGCCCACAAGGGAGGGGGCGCCCCCTCCTGCCTCGTGGCTGCTTCATGGAGTTCCAGACTTCAACTCCAAGTCTTCTGGTTTGCTTTTGGTCCAAGAAAGATCATCACGAAGGTTTCATTCCATTTGGTATTCCTCTTCTACGAAACTCTAAAATAGGCAAAAAACAGAAAACTGGCACTGGGCCTCTGTTTAATAGGTTAGTCCCAAAAATAATATAAAAGAGCATATTAAAGCCCATTAAACATCCAAAACAGGTAATATAATAGCATGGAACCATCAAAACCTATTGATACGTTGGAGACGTATCAAGCATCCCCAAGCTTAATTCCTGCTCGTCTTTGAGTAGGTAAATGATAAAAAGAGAATTTTTGATGTGGTATGCTACCTAACATATTTATCAATGTAATTTTCTTTATTGTGGCATGAATATTCAGATATGAAAGATTCAAGACAAATGTTTAATATTGACATAAAAATAATAATACTTCAAGCATACTAACAAAGTAATTATGTCTTCTCAAAATAACATGGCCAAAGAAAGTTCATCCCTACAAAATCATATAGTTTGGTTATGCTTCATCTTCGTCACACGAAATATTCAAATCATGCACTACACCGATGACAAGCCAAACAATTGTTTCATACTTTAGTATTCTCAAACTTTTTCAACTTTCAGACAATACATAAGCGTGAGCCATGGACATAGCACTATAGGTGGAATAGAGTGGTGGTTGTGGAGAATAGAAAAATGGGGGAGATGGTCTCACATCAACTAGGGGTATCAATGGCTATGGAGATGCCCATCAATAGATATCAATGTGAGTGAGTAGGGATTGTCATGCAACGGATGCACTAGAGCTATAAAATGTATGAAAGATCAACAAAAGAAACTAAGTGGGTGTGCATCCAACTTGCTTTCTCACGAAGACCTAGGGCATTTGAGGAAGCCCATCATTGGAATATACAAGCCAGGTTCTATAAGGAAAGTTTCCCACTAGTATATGAAAGTGACAAAATAAGAGACTCTCTATCATGAAGATCATGGTGCTACTTTGAAGCACAAGTGTGGAAAAAGGATAGTAGCATTGTCCTTTCTCTCTTTTTCTCTTTTTTGGCTTCTTTGGCCCTTTTTTTGTTTCCTCACATGGGACAATGCTCTAATAATGATGATCATCACACTTCTATTTATTTACGACTCAAAGATTACAACTCAATACTTAGAATAAAAATATTACTCTATGTGCGTGCCTCCGGTGGTGTACTGGGATGTGCAATGAATCGAGAGTGACATGTATGAAAAAATTATGAATGGTGGCTTTGCCACAAACACGATGTCAACTACATGATCATGCAAGGCAATATGACAATGATGGAGCGTGTCATAATAAACGGAACGGTGGAAGGTTGCATGGAAATATATCTCGAAATGACTATGGAAATGCCATAATAGGCAGGTATGGTGGCTGTTTTGAGGAAGGTAAATGGTGGGTTTATGGTACCGTCGAAAGTTGTGCGGTACTAGAGAGGCTAGCAATGGTGGAAGGGTGAGAGTGCGTATAATCCATGGACTCAACGTTAGTCATAAAGAACTCACATACTTATTGCAAAAATCTACAAGTCATTAGAAACCAAACACTACGCGCATGCTCCTAGGGGGATAGATTGGTAGGAAAAGACCATCGCTCGTCCTCGACCGCCACTCATAAGGTAGACAATCAAAGAAATACCTCATGATTCAAATTTGTTACACAAGGTTACCATACGTGCATCCTACGAGACTTGCAAACCTCAACACAAGTATTTATCAAATTCACAACTACTTTACTAGCATGACTCTAATATCACCATCCTCATGTCTCAAAACAATCATCAAGCATCAAACTTCTCATAGTATTCAACACACTTTATATGAAAGTTTTTATTATACCCATCTTGGATGCCCATCATATTAGGACTAGTTTTATAGCCAAAGCAAAATACCATGTTGTTCTAAAAGACTCTCAAAATAATATATGTGCAGCATAAGAGATCAATAATTTCTATAAAATAAAACCACCACCGTGCTCTAAAATGATATAAGTGAAGCACTAGAGAAAAATTGTATAGCTCAAAAGATATAAGTGAAGCACATAGAGTATTCTAATAAATTCTGATTCATGCGTGTCTCTCCCAAAAGGTGTGTACATCAAGGATGATTTTGGTAAACTAAAAAGCAAGGACTCAAATCATACAAGACGCTTCAAGCAAAACACATATCATGTGGTGAATAAAAATATAGCCTCAACTAAAGTTACCGATAGACAAAGACGAAAGAGGGGATTCCTTTCGGGGCATCCCCAAGCTTAGGCTTTTGGTTGTCCTTGAATTTTACCGTGGGGTTCCACCCAAAAACTTGAAAACTTCACAACACAAAACTTAACAAAAAATCTCATGAGCTCCCTTAGTATAAGAAAATAAACCACTACTTTAAGGTACTGTAATGAACTCATTCTTTATTTATATTTGTGTTAAACCTAATATATTCCAACTTCTCTATGGTTCATACCGCCCGATACTAGCCATAGATGCTACAAAATAAGCAAACAACACACGAAAAACAGAATCTGTCAAAAACAGAACAGTGTGTAGCAATCTGGAGGTTTTGAATACTTTTGTAACTCCAAAAATTCTGAAAAGTTAGGACGACTAGGACAATTTGTATATAGATCTACTGCAGTTGGAATTGGTATTTACCGCTCTCTGGTAAAGAATGAAAATTATTTTCATGAGCGCATACTTTCTGTTTTTATCAGCAAGATCAAACAACAATCACCCAAGAAGATCCTAAAGGCTTTACTTGGCACAAACACTAATTAAAATATAAAAACACAATCATAACAAAGGCTAGATGAATTATTTATTATTAAACAGGAACAAAAAGCAAAGATCAAAAATAAAATTGGGTTGCCTCCCAACAAGCGCTATCGTTTAACGCCCCTAGCTAGGCATAAAAGCAAGAATAGATCTAGGTATTGTCATCTTTGGTATGCAATCCATAAGTGGCTCTCATAATAGATTCATAAGGTAATTTAATTTTCTTTCTAGGAAAGTGTTCCATGCCTTTCCTTAATGGAAATTGGAATCTAATATTTCCTTCTTTCATGTCAATAATTGCACCAATCGTTCTAAGGAAAGGTCTAGCAAGAATAATAAGACATGTAGGATTGCAATCTATGTCAAGAACAATGAAATCTATGGGCACATAATTCCTATTTGCAACAATAAGAACATCATTAATCCTTCCCATAGGTTTCTTAATGATGGAATCCGCAAGATGCAAATTTAAAGAACAATCATCAAATTCACGGAAACATAGCACATCACACAAAGTTTTTGGAATCGTGGAAACACTAGCACCCAAATCACATAAAGCATAGCATTCATAATCTTTAATCTTAATTTTAATAGTAGGTTCCCACTCATCATAAAGTTTTCTAGGGATAGAAACTTCTAGTTCAAGATTTTCTTCATGGGATTGCATAAAAGCATCAACGATATGTTTAGTAAAAGCTTTATTTTGATCATAAGCATGAGGAGAATTTAAAACGGATTGTAACAAGGAAATACAATCTATCAAAGAGCAATTATCATAATTAAATTCCTTGAAATCCAAAATAGTGGGTTCATTATTAATTTTTGCATCAAGATCTAAAAACTCTGAATCATTGGGATGCCTTTTAACTTAAGTTGACTCATCTCCAGTCCCATCTTTATCAAGATTCATATTGTAAAACAAAGATTTAACAGGAGACACATAAATCACTTTTAGATCTTCATCATTATTATCATGAAAACTAGAAGAACACACTTTCACAAAGCAATCTTTTTAGCACGCATCCTAGCGGTTCTTTCTTTGCACCCATCAATGGAAATTATCATGGCTTTTAGAGACTCGTTGATATCATGCTTAGGTGGAATATATCTATGTTTTAATCAACATCAAGAGAAATTCTATCCATGTTCCTAGCCAATTCATCAATCTTAAGCACTTTTTCTTCAACCAAAGCATTGAAATTCTTTTGCGAACTCATAAATTCTTTAATACTAATCTCAAAATCAGAGGGCATCTTATTAAAATTTCCGTAAGAGTTGTTGTAGGAATTACCATAATTATTAGAGGAATTACTAGGAAACGACCTAGAATTAAAGTTTCATCTATACGCGTTGTTACCAAAATTGTTCCTACCAACAAAATTCACATCCATAGATTCATTATTATTCTCAATCGAAAGTGGACAAAGGCATATCATTAGGATCAGAAGAAACACTTATATTAGCAAACAATTTCATAAGTTCATCCATCTTCCAACTCAAAACATTAATCTCTTCAATCACATGAACTTTTTTACTAGTGGATCTTTTGGTGTGCCATTGAGAATAATTAACCATAATATTGTCTAGGAGTTTAGTAGCTTCTCCTAAAGTTATTTCCATAAAAGTGCCTCCCGCGGTCGAATCTAAAAGATTTCTAGAAGCAAAATTCAATCCGGCATAAAATTTTTGTATAATCATCCACAAATTCAAACCATGTGTAGGGCAATTACGTATCATAAATTTCATCCTCTCCCAAGCTTGTGCAACATGCTCACTATCAAGTTGCTTAAAATTCATAATATCATTCCTAAGAGAGATGATTTTAGCGGGAGGAAAATACTTAGAGATAAAAGCATCTTTGCAATTATTCCATGAACCAATAGTATTTTTAGGCAAAGAAGAGAACCAAGTTTTAGCAAGATCTCTAAGCGAAAACAGAAATAGCTTCAATTTAACAATATCATTATCCACATCTTTATTCATTTGCATATCACACAAATCAACACAGTTGTTCAGATGGGTAGTGGCATCTTCACTAGGAAGGTCAGAAAATTGATCTTTCATGACAAGATTTAACAAAGCGGTATTAATTTCACAAGATTCAACATTTGTAGTAGGAGCAATCAGACTGCTAATAAAATCATTGTTGTTGGTATTGGAAAAGTCACACAATTTAGTATTATCTTGAGCCATCGTGACAACCAATCAATCCAACACACAAGCAAACAAGAATCAAGTGAAAAGAGACGAACAGATAAGGGGCAAATAAAAGGCAAAGGTTTTCGAAAATCATTGTATAAGTGGGGGAGAGGAAAACGAGAGGCAAATGGCAAATAATGTAATGTGAGGGACAAGAGTTTATGGTGGGTACTTGGTATGTCTTGACTTGGCGTAGATCTCCTCGGCAACGGCACCAGAAATCCTTCATGCTACCTCTTGACCATGCGTTGGTTTTCCCTTGAAGAGGAAAGGGTGATGCAGCAAAGTAGCGTAAGTATTTCCCTCAGTTTTTGAGAACCAAGGTATCAATCCAGTAGGAGACAACGCACAAGTCACCTCGTACCTGCACAAACAATCAAGAACCTTGCAACCAACGCAATAAAGGGGTTGTCAATCCCTTCACGGCCACTCGCAAAATTGAGATCTGATAAAGATAGTAAAGTAAATATTTTTGGTATTTTTATTGTATAGATTAGAAAGTAAAGATTGCAAAATAGAAAATGAGATGCAATGAAAATAAAAGAGATGCAATATAATAATAAAGAGACCTGGGGGCCATAGGTTTCACTAGTGGCTTCTCTCAAGATAGCATGTATTACGGTCGGTGAACAAATTACTGCAGAGCAATTGATAGAAAAGCGCATAGTTATGAAGATATCTAAGGCAATGATCATGAACATAGGCATCACGTCCGTGTCAAGTAGACCGAAACGATTCTGCATCTACTACTATTACTCCACACATCGACCGCTATCCAACATGCATCTAGAGTATTAAGTTCATAAGAATAGAATAATGCATTAAGCAAGATGACATGATGTAGAGGGATAAACTCAAGCAATATGATATAAACCCCATCTTTTTATCCTCGATGGCAACAATACAATACGTGCCTTGCTGCCCCTACTATCACTAGGAAAGGACACCGCAAGATTGAACCCAAAGCTAAGCACTTCTCCCATTGCAAGAAATATCAATCTAGTAGGCCAAACTAAACTGATAATTCGAAGAGACTTGCAAAGATATAAAATCATGCATATAAGAATTCAGAGAAGAACAAATAATATTCATAGATAATCAAGTTCATAAATCCAAAATTCATCGGATCTCGGCAAACACACCGCAAAAGAGTATTACATTGAATAGATCTCCAAGAACATCGAGGAGAACTTTGTATTGAAGATCAAAGAGAGAGAAGAAGCCATCTAACTAATAACTATGGACCCGAAGGTCTGTGGTAAACTACTCAGGCTTCACCGGAGAGGCTATGGTGTTGATGTAGAAGCCCTTCGTGATCTATCCCCCCTCTGATAGATCGCTGGAAAAGGCCCCGAGATGGGATCTCATGGGTACAGAAGGTTCCAACGGTGGAAAAGAGGTTTCGTGGCTCCCTCTGATGTGTCTAGGGTATAAGAGTGTATAGAGGTGGAAGAAGTATGTCGATGGAGCTACGTGGGGCCCACGAGGGTGGGGGCGAGCCCTCCTGCCTTGTGGTTGCCTCACGGAGTTCCAGACTTCAACTCCAAGTCTTCTGGTTTGCTTTTGGTCCAAGAAAGATCACCGCAAAGGTTTCATTCTGTTTGGATTCCGTTTGGTATTCATTTTCTGCGAAACTCTAAAATTGGCAAAAAAAACAGAAACTGGCACTAGGCCTCCGGTTAATAGGTTAGTCCCAAAAATAATATAAAAAACCATATTAAAGCCCATTAAACATCCAAAACATATAATATAATAGCATGGAACCATCAAAAATTATAGATACATTGGAGACGTATCACCCACCTGGGCGCGCCCTTGTGTGTTGTGGTCCCCACGTGGGCCTCTCACTTATCCCTTCACACCACATCATACTTACCTCCATAAAAAATTCTCCATTGCTCTCTCTCCCGTGTTCTTGCTCTCAAACCCGCGGATTTCGATCTCTTTGCTCGAAGCTCCGTTTCGGAAAATATTTTGGGGGATTGTTGCTTGGTATGTGACTCCACCGTTTGTCCAATTAGTTTTTGTCTTAGTGGTTTATATTTTGAATAATTAGCTACTCTTGGTGCTGATGTAGATGAGCTTGCATGTTGAATTCTTAGAGTTCTAAGTAGTTTGAATGCTTGCCATGGCCTCTATGTATCCCTATGAGTAGTTGCTATCAATTTTGCGAAGTTTTGTTGAGAAAAATTTGTGGACTAAAAATTTCAGAATATTTGTTCATAGGAAAAGGGTGAATATCTTTAGGAAGTTTGCTTCTAAGAAGAACTCCAAGGGGGTTATTGGGGAGTCTTCTAACAACGATCTCCATCATCGAAGGTTGGCGGAAGTACAGCTGTGCTAATGGCCGCACACCCAGTTCATGGAAGAGGCTGGAATCCTTTAGGAGTTCACACAATGTGCTGCTAATGATGGCCTCACCAACTTCATCGTAGCTGAATGTGAATAGTATCATCTCCTCATAAATATCTTTGTTCCAAGTTTTACTTTCCTTCCTAGGAATAATCCCCCTAAGGTGCAATTTAGTTTATATGCCGAAACCCGTCAGATACCACTTACTGAATTTTGTAATATATGCATGATCCCTTCTAACGGGAGCTTAGTTGATGCCTTTTATCGTACCTTAATAGTGGGAGATGAGAAAGGGTGTCAGCTATCACTACCACAGGCTTGCATTTTCCCGCTGTTCATTACTTTGCTCTTTTCATTGCAAAATGCTTGCTTGCTACAGAGAAGGTGGGTGCACTCAGTTCACCAGATCTTGCTGTTTTACGTGATGCACTAGAGGGCGACAACACTTATAGCTTGGGAGCTATTTTGGCATGTCGCCTCCACATTAATAAGTCCAAGGGTAAAATACATGGTGGGATTTTCGCTACACGTTTGCCGGCTCACTTCAATGTTGAGATACGCCTTCATGATTACCCTTTGACCAAGGTTTACCTAGACTGCGCAGCCATGGAACACCACCATTTTATTGCACGAGATCACCCTGACATCCCTATTCCTTATAACTTGATTTTCATCATTGAAACTTGTGATATTATTCCATTACCTGCTCCTACTTTTTTGATCCTGTTGCGAGGGGCGGATATAGGATTATGCCTGCGGACATCATCACCTACTGGAACGACCAGGCTACAAAGGAGGAGGAAGCGCCTCACCAGCGGGATCAGTGGAAGCCCACTCCTCAGTACCCCAACTACTATCCAGGCTTCTGATTGAGAACCAAGTTTAGCAAAAAGCCTAAGCTTCGGGGAGTACATGTTTCCCACAGACATTACATTCATGTTCACTTGTTTCATTTGTTGGTGTCCACTCCTTTTCATTGTATCATCCATGCTTATTCTATTTTCTCGCTTTCTTCTTATGTGTTTGAAAAACCTTAGAAAAACAAAAAATAGTGGTAGTTAGTTTACTTTCTATGCATGCTTAGTTGTAGCATTGAAAAGAAAACCCAAAAAGATTTCCTTGTTCTTCTTTCGCTTGTTGGGACTTTTCCCGTGTAAATAGTTTTTTTTCATTTTTTCTTTTCCCTTTTATTTTCTTGTTCAAGAAAACCAAAAACTCCAGAAACATTTCAGTGTGTTTCTCTGAATTTCTTTTCTTTTTATTTGAGTCGTACTGAGGAGAAGACCACGATGAAAATGTTGAGTGGCTCTCATATGAATAATTGTGGATCTAATCAAGAGCCCATTTTACCTTGTCTTCACCTATTGAATAAAATGTTTGCAGATTCCAGCTTAGTCCACGACACTCTTGCACTATTATAATTTTCATATCGTTCGGTCATGCAAGTGAAAGGCAATAATGACGGTATTTGATGAACTCGCCATGGCAGAGAGAAACAGGTATGAACTCCACTTGTTCTGTTTGTGTAAATATGTTTAACCTAGTATCCATGATTCAGCCCATTATGATTAAACATGTTTGCAATGGCCATTAGAGATTATAGTATCTCATGCCATGCATAAGTAGCTAGGAGTGTGTCATGGATTTGTCACGGCAGATGTCCTTAGTGTCAGGATTTAGTCGTGAGTCCAACACACCTATGTTATAGCTTGAGAGGGGTTGAGTGGGACGAGAGACGCGAGGTTTTTACCCAGGTTCGGCCCCTCACGGTGTAGGTAAAAGAATACATCCTGCTTTATTGATATTGATGATGATGATCATGACTACAAGGGTGTTCTATCTCAAGAGATATAGACTTGTCTGTCTAACCCTAACTTGTCCAACTCGTGAACCTTGTCCCTCTTGGGGTGCCCTGTCCCTCCTTATATAAGTTGGAGGGGCGGGTTGCATGTGGAGTCCTACAAGGATTAGGACTAGTCTATCTTCTAATACAAGCCGGATACAAGTCCGGGTCTTTCTTCCTTGTAAGGAAAATATTCCTCATGCCTTTCCTCTTAAGCCGGCCCACTAGAACATAAGCCGACCTTCCCACGAGTCGCCTTCTGGGCCATTGGGTCTTGTCTATCATCTTACCCGCCCGCCTGGTCACTAGTAGGTCGCTGAGGCTTGGGCGGGTCCACAGTGAGTCACCAAGTGTCAGTCGGGTCTCTGGTGAGTCGCCAAGTGTCAGCTGGGTCTCTGGTGAGTCACCAAGTCTGGCCGGGTCATACCGCGGGGTATATCCCCGACATTAGCCCCCAGTTTAATTTGGATTTATCCATGTTAAATTGATCCTGCAAAATAAACAGAAGAACAAATTTGACAGGTTGTGCTTCGGGTTAAAAAAATTTGTAAGCCGACACCTGATCATCCTTAAGTCCTTGTCATTTCCCTCTTCTGGAAAGTCCGGGTCAATAGGCCAGCCTCAGAATAAATTTGCTGTCATTGGTATCTCATAGAAAAATATTGTGAAGAATAATTCATTTCATTCAGCTCCCAATGCTTCACCAAAAATATTGGTCTTGAAATACTCATCTGATTTTCAGCCGGCTTGAAGATGTAGAACTTTCCGGTTTATCATTGCCAAAATTGCCAGTTTGTAAATATTAATGGCACCGGGTCATAATTGTTGCTAACATCAAGCTTGAAGATGTACCTCTCTTATATGCATATCACTTGTAGCCACCAAGTCTTAAGAAGGGAGCATAGTAACAGCTTAAGACTTGCTTCTATATAAATGTTGCAACCTTGAAAAAATCGGAGTTGTTCATCTCAGTCACTAGTCATAAACTGAATATTCCAAATATATAGCCCCCAAGTGTCGGGTTTTCATGCTTGTAGCAGCCTGGGACTTGTAATTGCCTTATGATCATAAAAACTTTAACCAGTGTAGCCCCCAAAGGCCGGGTCATTATAAAATAATGAGCGGGGACTTTGTAGATATGATGATGTAGATTTGAGCAGTAATTAATAACACCAAATGATATAGCTCCCAAGTTTCGGGTTACCTTTGATAGGAGCAATTAGTATCCCCAAGGGCCGGGTCATCATAACGTGATGGGTCGGGTCTTCAGTAAGGCAAGTTAAAAATGACATGCATTAGCCCCCAAGTGTCATGGTGCATGCTTGCAGCGACATGGGACTTCCATATTTGATATAATCATGATTTGAATAATGTAGCCCCCAACTGCTGGGTCGTATGCCTGCAACGACTCAGGACTATTCCTTCCATTGTAAAGTAAAACCATATCCATTGTCCGAATGATGTTGCTGAAAGCCTTTGCATATTCAATATTGAACCATGCTCTCTGCTGTGAGCCGATATTCTTGGATAAATAAATAATAGCCATTGCTCCGAAGCGGCTTTGAAATCCTCAATCATAATATTGGTTATTGATAACCATAAAAATCTAGCTATGTTGGCTATTAAAGATTTGAATAATATAATCTGGTATGAAAAACCTCAATCATAATATCTTGTCTGTTGACAAGTAAATCTGGAGTTAAATACCCGGCGGCTCTTGGCTGATGGCGACTTAACTTAATGCGCGTCCATTGTACTCCGGAATGCAACCCGGTGGCTGATAGCCTTTATAAAAATCAAGAATTGATAACCCCATCCATGGCGGCTCTTAATCATGTCCAGTTTTTGACAATATCACTTTGGCGGCTCATAGCCTCAATAAACTCAATATTGAACAATATAACCCAGAGCTGGATAACCCGACAATATCTTCAGATGACTAGATGATGGGTTTAAACACAATGATTCATATGAGCAATAGCATTATTCTTACTTACGTGTAAAGCTCTACATGTCCTACACAAAGTTTAAACAACATATGCCCTGGCGACTTAATGTCAAAAGCTAGGGTGGGCAATAACCCAAACATAATATAGTCTTATGTAATTACTGAAAAGACTAAACAAGGCCATTCAAGCCAAAACATACTCGCTACTTAAAGTCAAAAGCTAGGGTGGGTTATCAAACCTCGCATATTCATATAACCAGGAAAACATACCCGTGGGATTGATTTATACTGCTGGCTTACATCGCCATATCCAGTGAGGGTAACAGTCCAATGATTTATAAGCGCATGATTCCAATGCCGCAATCCAAAATATTCTGGCGACTTAATGTCCAAAGCTAGGGCGTGTTATCAAACCTCGCATGTTCATCCAATAATTTAAAAACATACCTGGAAAATTGGCTCAAATTGCCGGCTTACATTGTCACATCCAGTGAGGGTAAAAATCCGATGATTTATAAGTGCATGATTCCAATGGTGCAATCCAAAATATACTGGCGACTTAACGTTCAAAGCTAGGGCGGGTTACTAAACCTTGCATGTTCATACCATTATCGAAAAACATACCTGGAGACTAACATCGACGATATCCCAATAATTATAATCCGTCGCGGGTATTGACCTGTACCCATGCAATATCATGATTTTGATTACTCAAGGCAAAGATATCCTGGCGACTTAACGTCCGCCATCAGGGCGGGTTATCAAACCCAAAGATGCTCAATGATGAGGCATATAATTAAGGCTACATGGCCTGTGAAATCAGTTCATACTGCCGGCTTACAGCGCCATATGCAGTAAGGGTAACAACCCAAAGATTTAGAGCGCAGCGCCCTGTGCAACTTATTCATACTGGGGTTACAACGCCATATGCAGCAAGGGTAACATCCCAAAGACTTAGAGCGCAAAACTCCAAGCACATAATCAAAGCACACTGGTGACTTATCGTCCAAAGCCAAGCCGGGTTATCAAAACTCCGGATAGATTCAAATATAAATCATAAGGATCAAGGCTACATGGCCTTAATCAATTTTAAACCGTATATCAATATGGTACAAAGATATGAACCGAAACAATGTTAAAATAAAATATCAAACCAGAAAAACAAGGCTTTCATAGGCTGCCAAACATCAACATCAAGTGCTATTCAAGGGCTGCACAGCCAGTGAGCTAATCCTTTATTCAAACCTGTAAGTTGGGCCTCACATGACCAATCGCCGTTTTAACATTGACAAGTTCAGGGTCTATAAGATTGACTGTCAAGAGTTCGGTGAGTCATTTCAGGATTACCTGGGCGGAATGGCTGACATACAAAGGCAGGATAACCCGGATTTTTGGTGAATACACCTGGCGTCCAAGCCGATCAAAAGGGTAAATATAGCTATGTTCATTGAACAGGAAGCCCCCAAGTGACCTTTAACAAGCCATCAAGGCAGGTTACCTATGTTTGAACTGCACATTATAGCAAGTTCTTTTTGGCAAACATTCGACTTGAGCAAAAAGGCCCCCAAGTCATTTGCAACAAGGCGTATAAGCCGGAACAAAGGGTAATCATAGCTACGCTCAATGAGCAGGAAGCCCCCATGTTATTGGTAACAAGGCGTGCAAGCCGGATCAAGATGGTAGTCCTAGCTATGCTCAACAAGCAGGAAGCCCCCAAGTAATTTGTGACAAGGCATGTAAGCCGGATCAAAAGGGTGTGAATAGCTATGCTCAATGAGCAGGAAGCCCTCATGCAATTTGCAACAAGGCGTGTAAGTCGGATCAAGAGGGTAGTCATAGCTATGCTCAGTGAGCAGGAAGCCCCCAAGTGATCAATAATATGATAAGACAATAAGGCAGGATACCCATATTTGAAATGCGCACTGTAGAAAGTTTTCTGAGAACTCGAACTTGCGAGAGATGAATACTTTTTGAGCCGGAATTTTAAACCAGATATTGAGATCTTCAAAGCTTTGTGAGAGACAGATTTCACTTGAGCCGGATTTCAAACCAGAATCCTTCATTTTAAGCTGGAAATTCTCTGACGGCCTTTAAATTTTCATCAATATGGCAGTAGCCTCCAGGACCGGGTTATCTTCCTTTCAATGACCCGGAATTCTTGAATTAACTGAAAACGACCAATTTTGCTGAGAATTGTCATTGTAGCACCTGAGTATTAAGACGACTCGAGGAGTTGGCTTAAGATTCTCCATACTTGACCATGATGTAAACCAGTCAGTTTGAGCAGCGAGACACTGGAATTTATGTAAACAAGAAGCTTGAAACAAGTTGATGATCCTCGCATTACTTGTTAGATACTCCCGGTATGAGTCATTCAACAAACTTAGTGACAAAACAATCACTATTGCAGTAGACAATTTGTCCTGCATTAAAGAATTTGCAAACCAGAGTAATATAAAAATATACTGGATGGATTTGACATGATATGTTAGGCTGAAAATTATCCGCCGCGGAGTTTAATGATCACTTAAGTGAAGCTGAGACCAATCTCGGGCGAGTCAGCTACGCCGTTTTAAACCGACGCGGACACGTGAGTCAATTGCAAGCGCAGTAAGCCATGCGGATAGGCGAGTCAGCCGCACCATGTTAATGTAAATTGCACCGCAGAGGCGGCGGTTTGCACATATATTCATCAAGCATTATGGCACAATCAAATTATAGCACATGATAATGGTGGCGCGAGATATATATCCACGACACCCAGGTTCAAGGAACGGTACTTGCAATTTGGGTTTGTGGCACCAATTGTACTATAGGGGGTTCCCTTACAGTATTTCTATCAGAAAAAGATATATATCCACGACCACCGCTCTTGCAGTGAACAATTATCCTGCATCAAAAAATATCACCAGCCAGAGTACTTGTTCTTTGATAAGAAACAATATGTGTTAATATAATAAACTTGGACAAATATGACCTGATGCATCTGAACATCAGATTCTTTGCGTGGTCCAGAAATTAACTTATATATGTAGGCCTAGCAGTGGCGTGGATGGACATATTACTACTGCCAGTAACAATAGATGACCCTGAGCTTTTTAACTGGAACTTTTTGATAATCCGGCCGGAACTTTTTGATAATCTGGACCTTTTTATCCGGAACCTGTTGATAACCCGACCAGAACTTTTTGGGCCGGAGTGTTTTGATAATCCAGCAGGAACTTCTTGATAATCCAAAACTTTTTGAGTCGGAACCTCTTGTTAACCCAGCCAAAACTTTTGGAGCCAGAGCTTTTAGAGCCGGAATTTTTCTGTGACCTAAGATGGAACCGTTTGAGGACTCGGACGAAACCTTTCGGTGATTCAGCTGGAACCTTTGGGCGATTCAGACTGAACTTTTCATTGAGGCGATCGTAACTCTTTGGTGATTCAGACGGATCTTTTCATTGAGGCGGTCGGAACTTTTTAATGATCTAGCCAGGACATTCCGATGAGCCAGCGGGACCTTTCGATGAGCCTGACGGAACTTTTTTGGCGAGCTGGCCGGAAATCTTCGACGAGCCGGCCGGAACTCTTCAATAAGTTGGGCGGAACTTCTCGATCCCTGGGATAGCACCCTCCTAGAACTCAACACCACCATGTGCAGACCCGAAGGTAGGCGCCCACTGTCGTGAATTTGTCACAGCAGATGTCCTTAGTGTCAGGACTTCGTGGTGAGGCCAACGCACCTATGTGATAGCTTGAGAGGGTTGAGTGGGACGAGAAAAGCGAGGTTTTTACCTAGATTTGGCCCCTCACGGTGGAGGTAAAAGACTACATCCTGCTTTATTGATATTGATGATGATGATTACGATTACAAGGGTGCTCTATCCCGAGAGCTATATACTTGTCTGTCTAACCCTAACTTGTCCAACTCGTGAACTTTGTCCCTCTTGGGGTGCCCTGCCCCTCCTTATATAAGTTGGAGGGGCGGGTAACATGTGAAGTCCTACCAGGATTAGGACTAGTCTATCTTCTAATACAAGCCGGATACAAGTCCGGGTCTTGCTTCTTTATAAGGAAAATATTCCTTTCCTCTTAAATCGGCCCTCTAGAACATAAGCCGGCCTTCCCACGAGTCGCCTTCTGGGCCATTGGGTCTTGTCGATCGTCTGACTTGCCTGCCGGGTCACTAATATGTCGCCGAGGCTCGGGCGGGTCTCTAGTGAGTCGCCAAGTGTTAGCCGGGTCTCTGGTGAGTCGCCAAGTGTCAGCCGGGTCTCTGGTGAGTCGCCAAGTCCGGCCGGGTCATACCGTAGTGTATATCCCCGACAGAGTGGATAATGATTTATCTTGGATATCAACATTGCGTTAAAATGATTGTGATGTAGTATGATGATATGGTATCCTCCTCTGAATGTTCGAGTGGCTTGACTTGGCACATGTTCATGCATGTAGTTGAATCAAAACCAACATAGCCTCTATGATATTTATGTTCATGTTGTTCATATCCTACTCATGCTAGTGTCCAATGTTACTTATGCATAATGCATGTTCATGACTGTTGTTGCTCTCTAGCTGGCCGCTTCTCAATCCATTTGCCATCCCTCACCTGTACTAAGTGGGAATTCTGCTTGTACATCAAAAACCTTGAACCCAAAGTTATTCCAGATGAGTCCACCATACCTACCTATATGCGGTATTACCCTGCCGTCCTAAGTAAATTTGCATGTGCCACCTCTAATTTTTTTAATAAATATCCTTTTTGTGCGCCTGGATCGTTCATGGAACGACAAAAGGTGGTCGATATCTTCCATGCTAAGTGGGTTATTCTTAGCTCGAGTGTTTATTCACTCACCATAGCACGAGAAAAGGGCGGTAATAGGGATTCCCAGTCCTGAACTAAAAAATGCAAATGACTTAAACAAAACTCCCCGGGGACTGTTGTTGGTTTGAACAGCACTCGTTGTTTCAGACAAGCCGTGGAGTGTGATTGTTGGTGGAGGGGGGGTAAACCTTTACTTTTATCGCTTGGGAACCGCAACTAGCGTGTTTAGCATGGAAGATATTGATAACTAATAGTCGTGAAGTAAATGAGAAGGGTGCATGTCTCAAAATATCATTTACGTCTATTTTAAACACTTGAGCTCTGGCACCTCTACAAATCACTACTTCCCTCTGCAAAGGGACTATCTATTTACTTTTATGTTGTGTCATCACCTTCTAAAACAAGCACCGGAACCTCAGAGCACTGTTGTCATGACTTATGCATTGTGTGTAGCTAATGTTGGGTGCATCATGACTGGATCTTTTCTACCATGAATTACAATGTTTAGTCGCTGCTTGAACTTTGGAGGTGCTCTGCATTTATATCATGATTGCTTTGACAACATGTTGTTGTCTGAGATATCTTATTATTGCTCGCTAGCTGATTATGTCATTGATGTGAGTTAATATAATATTTAAGAGTTATTGTCATCATGGTTAGTTATAATGTTGGCTGAAAACTTGGGTGCTGTTTAAGCTTATTTATGCAAACAGGAGCAAAAGAGTTCGTAAAAGTTTTTCTTTTTCACTTTCAGTTTATCAACTGAATTGCTTGAGGGCAAGCAAAGGCTTAAGTTTGGGAAAGTTGATATGTCTCCAACGTATCTACTTTTCCTAACGCTTTCCCTCTTGTTTTGGACTCTAATTTGCATGATTTGAATGAAACTAACCCCAGACTGATGCTGTTTTGAGCAGAACTACCATGGTGTTCTTTTTGTGCAGAAATAAAAGTTCTCGAAATGGAACGAAACTTTGTGAGGATTTTTATACAATAAATAAGAATTTTTGGAACCAAGATCCATCGGACGAGGCACCTGGGTGGGCACAACCCACCAGGGCGCCCCCCTCCTAGCGCGCCCAGGTGGGTTGTCCCCACCTGGTGGCCCCACAGACCCTGAAACCGACGCTATAAAATCCTATTTTTCCAGAAAAAATCAAGGAGAAAGAATTATCGCGATCCATGAGATGGAGCCGCCATCACCTCCTGTTCTTCATCGGGAGGCCAGATCTGGAGTCCGTTTGGGGATCTAGAGAGGGGGATCTTCGTTCTTCGTCATCACCAACCCTTCTCCATCGCCAATTCCATGATGCTCCCCATCGGGAGTGAGTAATTCCTTCGTAGACTCGCTGGTCGATGAGGAAATGGATGAGATTCATCATGTAATTGAGTTAGTTTTGTTAGGGCCTGATCCCTATAATCCACTATGTTCTAAGATCGATGTTGCTATGACTTTGCAATGCTTAATGCTCTTCACTTTGGGCCTGGGTGCCATGATTTCATATATGAACTGTTTATGTTACCACCATTATATCCATGTTCTAGATCTGATCTTGCAAGTTATAGTCACCTACTACGTGTTATGATCCGGCAACCCCGGAGTGACAATAGTCGGGACCACTCCCGGTGATGATCATGGTTTGAGGAGTTCATGTATTCACCGTGTGTTAATGCTTTGTTCCGGTTCTTTATTAAAAGGAGGCCTTAATATCCCTTAGTTTCCAATAGGATCCCGCTACCACGGGAGTGTAGGACAAAAGATGTCATGCAAGTTCTTTCCATAAGCATGTATGACTATTTACGGAATACATGCCTACATTATACTGATAAACTGGAGCTAGTGCCGTATCGTCCTAGGTTATAACTATCTCATGATGAATATCATCCAACAAGTCATCGATCTAATGCCTATGAATTTATCTTATATTGTTCTTGCTAAGTTACCATTGCTATCATTACTATTGCACTTGCTAAAAAATATTGCTATCACTGTTACTGTTACCATTTCTATTGTCATTACTATCAAACTATCATATTACTTTGCTACTGATTATGTTACGGCAGATAATTAATCTCCAGGTGTGGTTGAATTGATAACTCAGCTGCTAATATCTTCAAATATTCTTTGGCTCCCCTTGTGTCGAATCTATAAATTTGGGTTGAATACTCTACCCTCGAAAACTGTTGCGATCCCCTATACTTGTGGGTTATCAGGCGCACCCTGGGGGTAGGGCGCGCCTCCAGCCTTGTCGCCTCCTCGTGCACTCTTCATACTACTTTTCATTTTCCTAAATTTTAAAATATTCCAAAACAAGGAAAAATTGTCATTGGAAACGTTTTGGAGTCTGTTTACTTACCATACCACATACTTATTCCTTTTCAGAGTCTGAAACGTTATGGAAAGTCTCCCTTATGTACTCCTCTGATGTTATGGTATTAATTATATTGGTCTAAAAATTTATGGGAGTACCTAAGATATAATGTTTAATTATTTGACTATTTACCACCTTCGGATTAGTGCCTTCGGCGTTGTTGATTTTGATCGCACGGAACGATAGACCTCCTTGATAATGTAAGGACCTTCCCATTTAGAGAGAAGCTTTCCTGCAAGAAATCCTAAACGAGAGTTGTATACCAAGACATGGTCACCTACATTAAATTCATGCTTCTGTATTCTTTTGTCATGCCATATTTTAACTCTTTCTTTGAATAACTTGGCATTTTCATAGGCTTGGGTTCTCCATTCATCAAGTGAGCTAATGTCAGATAACCTCCTTTCATCGGCAAGTTCAAAATCATAGTTGATCTCTTTAATTGCCCAATAAGCCTTATGTTCTAGCTCAAGAGGTAAGTGACATGCTTTTCGATAAACCATTTTATATGGAGACATACCCATGGGGTTCTTATATGCAGTTCTATAAGCCCATAATGCATCATCAATTTTCTTAGACCAATTCTTTCTAGATCTATTAACAGTCTTTTGCAAGATCAATTAAATTTCTCTATTGCTCAATTCTACTTGACCACTAGACTAAGGATGATAAGGAGATGCAATTCTGTGGTTGCCATCATATTTAGCAAGCATTTTATGGAAAGCACAACGAATAAAGTGTGAACCACCATCAGTTATCAAATATCTTGGGACTCCAAACCTCAGAAAAACAACTTATTTAAGCATTTTAATAGAAGTGTTATGATCGACACTACTAGTTGGGATAGCTTCTTGGTGTAGGGTAGAACCCTAATTGCCCGATTTCTCATGAGAGGAGCGGATCCTGCGATGAACATGAAGAACATGAGGGAAACACAAGGGGAAACATAGGAGAAACACTAAACCAACAATAAATAGTCACACATGTGCTAGATCCTCGAGTACATAAAAGGTCACACGATCCATGGTTAACTTGGGACGATACAAAGGTAGCCGGTCTTCTCCGTGTGGAGGTCTTGATGTTCTTCTCCACAAGGAGGTCTTGAATCCAAAGGGATCTTCTCCAAAGACGGGTCGCGGTCTCTCTCGTGGAGTAGATCCGATGTGGATGAGCAATGCTCTATCCCTAATATGAGCTAAACCAATGCTAACCCTAGATAGAAGGAATAGGAGGTCTATTTATAGCCTTCACTCAGGCTCTTGTCACTGGTCAAAGTAGTGTCGTAGGGGACGTAGGTAGGTCCATGGAGATGACCTTGGGATGCTCCGCATCACTTCTACCCACATTGTAACATAATCAACAACAACTAAAATATATGTATACCCATTAGAGGAGGGAAAATGTCCCATGTAATCAAAGCCCCAAACATCAAATGGTTCAATAATGAGTGAATAATTCATAGGCGTTTCCTGATGTCTAATAATATTGCCAATTCTTTGACATTCATCACAAGACAAGACATAGTTACGAACTTCCTTGAAGAGAGTACGCCAATAAAAATCAGATTGTAATTCCTTCTGTGTAGTTCTATCTCCAGCATGGTATCCTCCATAGGCCTCGGAATGACACTTGCATATGATATGTTCCTTTTCATGCTCAGGTACACAATGTCTAATAACACCATCTAATCCTTCTTTATAAAGGTGTGGGTCATCCCAAAAGTAATGTCTTAAATCATAGAAAAACTTTTTCATTTGCTGGTATGTGAAACTAGGTGGTATAAATTTAGCAACAATGTAATTAGCATAATCAGCATACCATAGAGCATTACGAGAAGCATTTATGACAGGTAATTGTTCATCAGGAAATCTACCATTAATAGGTAGTGGGTCATCAAGAACATTTTCTAACCTAGACAAGTTGTCTGCTATGGGGTTCTCATCAAGAGAACCCATCTAATAAGTCTAGGTTTAGCATATTTCTTTTCCATAAGATATTTAATAGCAGCATGATTGGTGTGAATAGTCACTTTTGAATAAACAATATAAGAACTGAACTTATCACAAGCAAAAACAACTGCTAAAAATTCTTTTTCAATAGTAGCATAATTTATCTAGGCACCGTCTAGAGTTTTACTAGCATAATGAATAACGTTCAATTTATTATCAACTCTTTGTCCTAGAACAACACAAACAACATAATCACTACCATCACACATAATTTGAAAGGGTAAATTCCAATCAGGTGGTTGAACAATAGGTGCAGATGTTAAGTCTTTCTTACGTATTCCAAAGGCTTCTACACAATCATCATAAAAAATGAATGGAACATCTTTTTGCAAAATATTAGTGAGAGGCCTAGAAATTTTAGAGAAATCTTTAATAAATCTCCTATAGAAACCAACATGACCAAGGAAACTTCTTATACCTTTGATATCTGTAGGAAATGACATTTTTTCAATCACATCTTCTTTAGCTTTATCAACATCAATACCTCTTTCATAAATTTTATGCCCCAAGACAATACCTTCATTAAGCATAAAGTGGCACTTCTCCCAATTCAAGACAAGATTAGTTTCTTCACATCTTCGCAAAACTCGATCAAGGTTGCTTTAGCAATCATCAAAAGAAGTTTTGTAAACAGAGAAATCATACACGAAAACCTCAACAATCTTTTCACAAAAGTCAGAGAATATAGCAGTCATATATCTTTGAAAGGTAGTAGGTGGATTGCAAAAACCAAAAGGCATACATCTATAAGAAAATGTACTAAAAGGGCAAGTAAAAGTAGTCTTTTCTTCATCCTCTTTTAACACAGGTATTTGAGAAAAAACAAAATAACCATCTAGAAAGCAGAAGTGTGTTTGTTTGGACAATCTTTCTAGAATTTGATTAATAAAAGGTAGAGGGTAATGATCTATTCTAGTAGCTTTGTTTATTTTTTCTAAAATCAATTACAATTATATAACCTGTAACAATTCTTTGTGGAATTAATTCATTTTTTCATTAGGAACAACAGTAATACCTCCCTTCTTAGGCACACAATGAACATGACTTACCCATCTACTATCAGGAATAGGATAAATTATACATGCCTCTAGAAGCTTTAGTATTTCATTTCTTACCACTTCTTTCATTTTTGGATTCAACCATTGTTGGTGATCAACAACTGGTTTAGCATCAGGCTCCATATTAATTTTGTGCTGACATAGATTGGGACTAATGCCCTTAACATCATCAAGAGTGTATCCAATAGCAGCGCGGTGCTTCCTCAAAGTTTTCAATAATTTCTTTTCTTCATGCTCTGAAAGGTTAGCACTAATAATAATAGGATATATCTTCTTTTCATCAAGATAAGCATATTTGAAAGTATCGGGTAATTACTTAAGCTCAAACACGGGTTCACCTTTTGTTGGAGGAGGATCCCCAAGAATCTCAACAGGCAAGTTGTGTTTCAAAACAGGCATTTGGTTAAAGAATATTTCATTTAATTCCTTCCTTTCATTCATAAACATACCATTTTCAGGGGGTGTAGGTGTTCTAGTATAACACTTACGAACCACTGTTGAAGCTTTAGCATGATTCTTTATCCAGACAGGGAAAGGTGGTTTCTCAATATAAGCAATAGGAACAATAGGATCAACATTATAAGTAATGGTTTCTTCTTCAACTTTAATAGGTTCTACTACTTTCACTTCAATTGGTGGATGATATTTAAACAACTTCTCCTTATGGAGATCAACATGAGTAGCAAATGATTCACATAAAGAAGCTACTATCTCAGAGTCATGTCCATATTTAGTGCTAAATTCTTGAAAAGCATTGGTATCAATGAAAGATTTAAAACAATCAAACTTAAGGTTTATACCTGACTCATTACCTTCGTCGAGTTCCCAATCTTCGGAGTTGCATTAATTCTTTCCAGTAAATCCCATTTGAATTCAATAGTCTTCTTCATAAAAGAACCAGCACAAGAAGTATCGAGCATGGATTGGTCATTACAAGAAAGCCGAGCATAAAAGTTCTGAATAATAATTTATTTTGAGAGATCATGGCTGGGGCATGTATATAACATTTACTTAAGCCTCCCCAAGCTTGAGCGATACTTTCTCCTTCATGCTACCTCTTGAGCACTGCGTTGTACTTGAAGAGGAAAGGGTGATGCAGCAAAGTAGCGTAAGTATTTCCCTTAGTTTTTGAGAACCAAGGTATCAATCCAGTAGGAGACTATGCGCAAGTCCCTCGTACCTACACAACAAATAAGAACCTCGCAACTAACGTGATAAAGGGGTTGTCAATCACTTCACGGTCACTTACGAGAGTGAGATGTCACATCCCTAGTTCTGGTATGCTCAAGGCTAGCTAGTCATGTGTGCATCATGTTTAAATTCCATTTAAATTTCAAATGGGGATTTGTGAAACCCTCAGAATCATTTTCGGAAATGACCCAAATAAAAATTGTTCCAAAAAGGTCCAAGGAAATGTTCATGTTGCTCTCTGAAAATATTGGTCAGAGGTAAAATTCAAACAAATATTTTAGGAGCTCATGGATATTTAATTTTGGCCATCTGGATTAATCCGATAATTATTTGCATTGGATATATATATGTCATATATATAATATATGTCCAAAAATTATGCCATTTGCTGAGGAGCTTTGGAATAATATAGTTAGCCCCTGCAAAAATTGGCATAAGGTAATAAAATGATTTAATATTTTAAATTGAATCAAAACAAATGTCAGAAAAATAGAAAAAGAAAAACAAAACAGGAAAAACCTTACCTGGGCTTCTTACCTGGCGCCTCTGGCCCAGCAGGCCAGCCCAGCCCACCACCGCTGTCGTCCTCCTGGCGCCAGTCAGCCAGGCGTGTGGCCAACGCGCGCGCACGCGCGGAGCGCCACGCCACCAGCTCGCCTGCCTGCCTTCCCTGCCAGCGCGACGCTGCGATGCTTCTTCTCGGTGCCGCCCCGATCCCCCTGGCCTCACCCCCCTCTCTCCCGTGCCATTCTCTCCTCCCCCTCGCCCCTCTCTCGCGGCCGAAATCACCATCGCCGCCATCCATAGCCACCGTGGCCTCGGCCATTGCCGCACCTCCCCGACACGCTACCCAGCTCCGCCGCGACCCCCTCTCCCTCCTCACCGAGCAAAGCAACCCGGGCGAGCTCCGCTTCATCGCCATCGTCGTCGTCTTCAAGCTTCGGCCGACAAGATAGCCGTCGTCGCTCCGGCTGCCCCAAGCCTTCCCCGAGCTCGCCGACGACGCCGTTGGATTCGCTGTGAGCCCCGCCGTCGAACCCCCCCTTCTCCCCTGCCTCCCTGTGCCCCGCAGCCTGATCCCGCTCGCGCCCGAACTCCGGCCGCCGCCCAAGTGGTCGCCTCCGTCGATTTAGGCCGTCTCCGGTGAAACGGAGGGCACCAGTGGATGCGCGCGAGCCCCAGCTTCCCGCGCGTGCCCTCCGCTGCTCGATTGGGCGCCGGAGTGGCAATCCCGCGCCCTCCGCCGCGTTTGCTGCCGCCGGTGGCTAAACGCCGGCGTGTTAGCCCCAGTTGACCAGGGGGTTTGACCTCCCCTGGCTCAATGACAAGTGGGGCCCGTCCCTGCTAATTCTAGTTTAGGATTAGTTTAAATTTAATTAACCTCTGTTATTTAACCATGACACTGTCGGGTGGACCCCACGTGTCAGATTTGACCTGGACAGCCGCGTTGACCCGCTGATGTAGTGATGACGTCATGCTGACGCAGTTATCCTTTTTCTGGAATTATTTTTAATCAGGAAATTCCAGAAAATTAGCAAAACTTCAAAAATTCATAGAAATTCAACCGTAGCTCAAATTGAAATAATTTATATATGAAAATTATGAGAAAAATGTAATCTATCCATCTGTACCAGTTTCATGCATGACAAACCAACTTATACATGCTGAATATGAGAAACACATTATGGCATATATAGGAGCTTAATTTGGAGATGCATTTGAACCTTTGGTTCAAATGGATTTCAACCAAATGGATACTAGTTGCATTAGCTCAAGCAGCATCACATCTACATGCCATGATCATGCATCATATTGTTGCATCTGTTTGTGTATTGATTGTTGGCACCGTTCCTTCTCGATAGGTCCTACTCCGGAGGACGTTCCAGAGTACCTGTCTGTGAAGCAGTGCCTCCCTTGTTGATTTACCAGGCAAGCAAACCCCCTTGTTCATTCCGATATAATCCTACTCTCTCGCTCCTGCTCTCAGTTATTGCATTAGGACAACAACGATTCATCTGCTACTTTGTGCTGCGGTAGTTGAACCCATTCCTCTGCATGACCTGTCATTGTCACAGTAAATAGTTGAAACCCACTAGCATGTGTAGGAGTTGATCGAGCCATGTTGTGTTCCTACCATGCTATGCCTGCTATTGCTTAGAGTTGTGTCAGGTCTGATTCATTGGGAATGAATTGGAGTGTTACGATATGTTCTGGTGCTGAGAGTTAAGTGTGTGAACACGATTTGGTAAAGGTAGCGGTGAGAGGCCATGTAGGAGTACATGGTGGGTTGTCTCACTGGAACCGTCCTTAAGCACTAAGTTCTATGTATGTTGTCCAATGACTCGATACTACCACACATTGGGCTCCAGGCGCTCCAAGCCCTCTCGACTTATTAACCAACTTGATCTCTGTCCAGGAGTCGCAACTAGTTTCTGGTGTTTGTAGGCAGTGTTAGTAGTCTACCAAGTGGCACCCGGCCAGGTGGGCTTGGGACAGACTAGGCACAAGTGGCATGGTGTACCAAGCGTAGATCCATCCGGCGAGGTGGGCTTGGGAACCCTGCACACATCATTTGGGGCCGTGAGTGAAACCCCGGCCGGATCTCCTTGCGGATGGAACCCGAATAGGCGATAAACCTGGGCTAGAGTCTTGTGTGGTTAGTCAGGTCGTGGCCGACACCCTCGCCAGGCTTTCGCTTGAAGGTTGCCGAGATACATGACGTGTACATGGCGGTAACTGGAGAGAGCGTGTGTGAAGAAGTACACCCCTGCAGGGTTAATATGATCTATTCGAATAGCCGGGTCCGTGGTTATGGACTTCTTGGATGCTTACATGGTACATAGACAACTTGAAGTGGATACTATAAAATGCTCAAGACAAGTGTGAGTGCTATGGATGGCCTTCTCGTAGGGAGACGGGAATGAATCCATAGTAGTGTATTGTGTGGTGATTAGTGGACTCGTGTGCACCATATCACCTCAAGAGTTTCTGGTAGTCGTAGAACAGGATAGCGACTGAGTCAAAGCTGGCTTGCTGCAACTAAACTCCACATTACTCTCTTGATACAAATGCATGTATGATAGGATCTGATGTAAGTCTTGCTGAGTACCTTTGTACTCATGTTGCTTTATTTATGTTTTTGCAGCGGAGACTTCGGTCTTACTAGTGTTCTCATGGACTTCGACTAGTAGCTTGTACCTCAGCTACGATCTTGATCGGACGTTGTAGATAGTCAGGCTTTCAGCCTTTTTCATTTATAGATGTCTGTACTCGGACATGTAATGCTTCCGTTTGTTGCTTGATTGCTCCGAATGTTGGGTCATGTGACCCCTGTTTGTAATTAATGCTATGATGGCTCTTTGAGCCTTATCTATATGAGTTGTTGAGTTATCCTGTGATGCCATGTTGAACAGCACATACTTGCATGTTATGCGTACGTGTAATGTGTATTGCTATGTGTGGGATCTGACTATCTAGTTGTTTATCCTTAGTAGTCTCTCTTACCGGGAAATGTCTCCTAGTGTTTCCTCTGAGCCCTGGTAGCTTGCTACTGCTCCGGAACACTTAGGCTGGCCGGCATGTGTCCTTCTTCGTTCCTGTGTCTGTCCCTTCGGGGAAATGTCACGCGATGAATACCGGAGTCCTGTTAGCCCGCTACAGCCCGGTTCACCGGAGTCCTGTTAGCCCAGTGCTACAGCCTGGATTCACTCGCTGATGACCGACATGTTCGATGCTGGGTCATGGATGCCTGTCCCTGTAAGTTAGTGCCACTTTGGGTTTACGACTAGCCATGTCAGCCCGGGCTCCTTGTCATAGGGATGCTAGCGACACTGTCATATACGTGTGCCAAAAGACGCAAACGGTCCCGGGCAAAGGTAAGGCGACACCCGTGGGGATACCGTGCGTGAGGCCGCAAAGTGATATGAGGTGTTACATGCTAGATCGATGTGGCATTGAGTCGGGGTCCTGACAGCCTTGGTATCAGAGCCTGACTGCCTGTAGGATTACCAAGCCAAACTGGTCGAAGTTGAGTCTAGAGATTCTTTAGTTATGTAAGGGAATTGATTGTGGGTTGGAACGTAAGGCTCCTTTTACTCCTTTACCTCATGGCCTTCTGATCTGGGTCATCCTATCTTTCCTACAGGGTTAAGGAACTAGGCTTTCTCTTCCGTCTATCAGGATCACGTGTTACTACTCCGTAGTCCCATAGGATTGTTTGATCAGAGTCATACCCCAGTTTTGAGTATTTCCGGTGTAGTCTGCTTAGTATGATCTCAGAACCTTGAGTAATGCTGATGAGTATGTTACCACCCCATTTTTAGTAGGATGTCTCATTCTGAGCATTTTACTGCCGTTATGCTGCCGGTATTGCCCTAGGAATTCGAGAGATACTAATTTCCTTATCCTACATTCTATAGCCTATAATTGAACTGATTCCGTCCCTAGTTTCGTTTTACCAGGATGTCATCAAGTTCTATTGTTTGTGGCCAGAACCACGAAGATGGTAGGGATGAGGATCCTCCCGACCAGCCTTCGTTGACAGAGTTCATGTTAGAGATGGAGAGGAACAAGCGTGAGTCTAACCGCTTGTTGGCACGTATCGAGGAGAACACCGCACATCAGTTCAAAGGATCTGTGACCATTCATGACTTTATCCGCTTGCACCCACCCATCTTTCATCATTCCATCGAGCCACTCGATGCAGATGACTGGCTCCGTAGCATCACCCATAAGCTGCGTTCCGCGGATGTAGCTGAAGATGACAAGGTCACTTATGCCACATACCACCTAGAAGGTCCTGCTAGTCTTTGGTGGCAGAACTATGAGGCTATGCTTCCAGCTGACCAGACTCCCACCTGGAGGGATTTCGTTGAGGCTTTTCGCGAGCATCACATTCCTGAAGCCCTCATCGATCGCAAGAGAGAAGAGTTCTGTAGTTTCACCCAGAGTAAGATGGCTGTTGATGCTTATAGTAGAGAGTTTGAGAACCTCGCTCGCTATGCCACAGAAGAAGTGTCCACGGACGCCAAGAAGCAGGCTAGGTTCCGGAAGGGTATCAACCCCAAGTTGCGCCGTGATCTCCACCTGCATCATTGTGATACATTTCAAGCCCTTGTGAACAAGGCCATCAATGCAGAGACAGCTCAGCTCACTTACGAGGAGTCTCGTAAGCACAACCGTGATTTGGGATCTTCCTCCGGTTCTAGCTCTCAGAAGTGCCGCATTTGGGTTCCAAACTCCGCTCTTCCACCCGGATATACACCGAGGCCATCTTATGTGGCACCTCATCCAGTTCAGCAGTATGCTCCACCCAGGCCTATTGGTGGACCGCCTTCCAATGCGGGTCCACATTCTACCTCCAAGATTTGTTACAAGTGCGGAGAGCCAGGCCACATTGCCCGTATTTGCACTCAGACCAGAGTTGCTCCACCTCAGCCCGAGAAGTCTGTTGGCTGTGTTAAACCATCACGCAAGATGATCAGTGCCAAGTCAGCTCCCACTGAACATGGACGTGTGCATCACGTCTCAGCTAAAGACGCTCATGATGATCCAGATGTCATTCTTGGTACACTCCTTGTCAACTGTCATCCGGCATCGGTTTTGTTCGACACTGGAGCGTCTCATTCCTTCATTTCTGAAAGCTATGCCCGCTTGCACGACATGTCATTTTGTGATATGCCCTCCCCATTACTTATTCAAACTCCTGGATCCAAATGGCAAACTTCTAGGATAAGTTATGGCAATGAAATCCATGTTGACAGACTTGTATTCCTTGCTTCCTTGATATCTCTCAAGTCCTCGGATATTAACATTATTTTGGGTATGGACTGGATGACAGCTCATCATGCCAAGATTGATTGTTTCACCAGATTTGTTCAGCTTACACATCCATCTGGCAAGATAGTCACTGTCTCCACTAGAGTTGCAAAGTGTCAGCTCTATTCCCTTAATGACAGCCCTCTTCCAGACCTTGAAGATATTCCGGTAGTCCGTGACTTTCTGGATGTCTTTCCAGAGGAACTGCCAGGTGTTTTGCCTGACAGAGATGTAGAGTTCGTCATAGATCTTATCCCAGGAACAGCTCCAATCTCTAGGAGACCCTACAAGATGGCACCCTTAGAACTAGCCGAGCTTAAGAAACAACTTGATGAGTCCTTGCAAAAGGGTTTCATCTGTCCT
This sequence comes from Triticum aestivum, assembly GCF_018294505.1. Classification (NCBI taxonomy): domain Eukaryota; kingdom Viridiplantae; phylum Streptophyta; class Magnoliopsida; order Poales; family Poaceae; genus Triticum; species Triticum aestivum. Next base: position 175,443,839 of record NC_057794.1, on the reverse strand, counting down.
AGTTCTTCTCCTTGGGCTTGCCCCGTCCTCTTCGTCAAGAAGAAGGATGGTACGGACCGGATGGTTGTAGATTATCGTCCCGTTAATTTGGTCATGATAAAGAACAAATATCCGCTCCCCAGGATCAACGATCTGTATGATCAGCTCGCTGGATCCTCAGTCTTCTCCAAGATGGATTTGAGGTTAGGATACCACCAAATTAAGATCAGAAATGGGGACATTCCCAAGACAGCTTTTGTCACTCGTTATGGCCAGTACGAGTACACCGTCATGTCCTTTGGCCTAACCAATGCCCCAGCCACATTCTCCCGCTTGATGAACTCGATCTTCATGGAGTACTTAGATAAGTTTGTCGTGGTTTACCTCGATGATATTCTTATTTACTCGAAGAACGAAGAAGAGCATGCCGGACATCTTAGACTTGTGTTAGAAAAACTCAGAGAGCACCGCCTTTATGCCAAGTTCTCCAAGTGTGAATTTTGGTTGCCAGAAGTGACCTACCTAGGCCACGTAATCTCTGGTAAGGGCATTGCTGTCAATACCGAGAGAGTTCAGGCTGTTCTCGATTGGACTCCACCTGAGACCGTTAAACAAGTTAGGAGTTTCCTTGGTCTAGCCAGCTATTGTCGCCGCTTTGTTGAAAACTTCTCCAAAGTAGCCAAACCCCTCACGGAACTTCTCAAGAAAGATAAAAAGTTTGAGTGGTCCCCACAGTGTGAACACAGTTTTCAGGAACTGAAAAGGCGCCTGACTTCTGCTCCCATACTTGTGCCACCGGATTTCACTAAAGACTTCATTATCTACTGCGACGCCTCACTACAGGGACTAGGTTGCATTCTTATGCAGGATCGTCATGTGATTGCCTATGCATCTCGACAGTTGCATCCACATGAGGAGAATTATCCTACACATGATCTAGAGCTTACAGCCGTAGTCTATGCACTCAAGACCTGGCGACATTACCTTCTTGGTAAACATTGTGAGATCTACACCGATCACCAGAGTCTCAAGTATATCTTCACCCAACCGGATCTGAACCTTAGGCAAAGACGTTGGTTGGAGTTGATCACAGATTATGATCTAGGGATTACCTACACCCCAGGCAAAGCCAATGTCATGGATGATGCTCTAAGCCGTAAATCCTATTGCAACAATCTCATGTTGCGGCAAGGCCAACCACTTCTCCATGAGGAATTCTATAAGATTAATCTTCACATTGCTCCTCACAGATTCCTTTCTACCCTGGTGGCCAAACCTGATCTTAAGGATCAGATTATCGCAGCTCAAAAGCAAGACACAGGAATTTCCCGGATCAAGAGAAACATTAAGAAGGGAGTTGGTGGATGTTTCACTATGGATGATCGTGGTGTTGTTTTCTTTGAGAATCGCTTGGTGGTTCCCAAGAATCAACATCTTCGACAACTGATTCTTAAGGAGGCGCATGAATCTCCTCTCACGATTCATCCCGGTAGTACTAAGATGTATCAGGACCTACGCCAGAGGTTCTGGTGGACTAGGATGAAGAGAGAAATCGCTCAGTTTATTGCTAACTGTGACGTTTGTCGTCGCGTTAAGGCAGAGCATCAAAGACCTGCTGGCACCCTTCAGCCTTTAGCTATTCCTGAATGGAAATGGGATAAAGTTGGTATGGACTTCATCACCGGTTTTCCCAGGACCAAAAGAGGGAATAATGCTATCTTCGTAGTCGTTGATCGTCTTTCCAAAGTGGCTCACTTCCTTCCTGTTTGAGAGAGTATCACTGCTAGTCAGCTTGCTGACTTATATATTTCTCAAATAGAGTCACTTCATGGTGTTCCACTAGAGATCAATTCAGACCGTGGCAGTCTTTTCACTTCTCATTTCTGGGAGAGTTTCCAAACTGCCATGGGAACCCATCTTTCTTTCAGTACCGCTTTCCACCCTCAATCAAGTGGTCAGGTGGAACGGGTCAACCAAATTCTCGAAGACATGCTTAGAGCTTGCGTTATCTCATTCGGTATGGACTGGGAGAAATGTCTTCCTTTTGCCGAGTTTGCTTACAACAATACCTATCAATCCAGCCTCAAGAAAGCTCCTTTTGAGGTTCTCTATGGACGAAGATGTCGAACACCTTTGAACTGGTCAGAAACCGGTGAAAGACAATTCTTTGGACCAGACATGATCCAGGAGGCAGAAGAGCAAGTTCGCATCATTCGTGAGAATTTGAAAACAGCCCAGTCTCGTCAAAAGAGCCAGTACGATCGTCATCATAAGGATATGACTTATGAAATTGGCGACAAAGCTTACCTTCGGGTTACTCCTTTGAAGGGTACCCATCGCTTCGGTATCAAGGGCAAGTTGGCTCCTCCTTACATTGGTCCTTTTCGTATTCTCGCTAAACAAGGAGAGGTTGCCTACCAGTTGGAACTACCCCCACATCTTTCTCGAGTTCATGATGTCTTCCACATCTCTCAACTCAGGCGTTGCTTCTCGGATCCCATCCGCGGAGTGGACCATGAAACGCTTGATCTCCAAGATAACCTCACATACCGAGAGTACCCGGTTCGCATTCTTGATCAAGCAGAGCGTGTTACCCGACGTCAGAACATCAAGTTTCTCAAAGTTCAGTGGTCTCACCATTCCGAGAGAGAAGCTACTTGGGAGCGAGAAGATCGTCTTCGACTGGAGTACCCCGCTTTCTTTCCGTCAACCCCTGAATCTCGGGACGAGATTCTTTCAAGTGGGGGCGAGTTGTCACATCCCTAGTTCTGGTATGCTCAAGGCTAGCTAGTCATGTGTGCATCATGTTTAAATTCCATTTAAATTTGAAATGGGGATTTGTGAAACCCTCAGAATCATTTTCGGAAATGACCCAAATAAAAAATTGTTCCAAAAAGGTCCAAGGAAATGTTCATGTTGCTCTCTGAAAATATTGGTCAGAGGTAAAATTCAAACAAATATTTTAGGAGCTCATGGATATTTAATTTTGGCCATCTGGATTAATCCGATAATTATTTGCATTGGATATATATATGTCATATATATAATATATGTCCAAAAATTATGCCATTTGCTGAGGAGCTTTGGAATAATATAGTTAGCCCCTGCAAAAATTGGCATAAGGTAATAAAATGATTTAATATTTTAAATCAAATCAAAACAAATGTCAGAAAAATAGAAAAAGAAAAACAAAACAGGAAAAACCTTACCTGGGCTTCTTACCTGGCGCCTCTGGCCCAGCAGGCCAGCCCAGCCCACCACCGCCGTCTTCCCCCTGGCGCCAGTCGGCCAGGCGTGTGGCCGACGTGTGCGCACGGGCGGAGCGCCACGCCACCAGCTCGCCTGCCTGCCTTCCCTGCCAGCGCGACGCCGCGATGCTTCTTCTCGGTGCCGCCCCGATCCCCCTGGCCTCACCCCCCTCTCTCCCGTGCCATTCTCTCCTCCCCCTCGCCCCTCTCTCGCGGCCGAAATCACCATCGCCGCCGTCCATAGCCACCGTGGCCTCGGCCATTGCCGCACCTCCCCGACACGCTTCCCAGCTCCGTCGCGACCCCCTCTCCCTCCTCACCGAGCAAAGCAACCCGGGCGAGCTCCGCTTCATCGCCATCACCGTCGTCTTCAACCTTCGGCCGACGAGATCGCCGTCGTCGCTCCGGCTGCCCCAAGCCTTCCCGAGCTCGCCGACAACGCCGTTGGATTCGCTGTGAGCCCCGCTGTCGAACCCCCCCTTCTCCCCTGCCTCCCCGTGCCCCGCAGCCCGATCCCGCTCGCGCCCGAACTCCGTCCGCCGCCCAAGTGGTCGCCGCCGTCGATTTAGGCCGTCTCCGGTGAAACGGAGGGCACCAGTGGATGCACGCGAGCCCCAGCTTCCCGCGCGTGCCCTCCGCTGCTCGATTGGGCGCCGGAGTGGCAGTCCCGCGCCCTCCGCCGTGTTTGCTGCCGCCGGCGGCTAAACGCCGGCGTGTTAGCCCCAGTTGACCAGGGGGTTTGACCTCCCCTGGCTCAATGACAAGTGGGGCCCGTCCCTGTTAATTCTAGTTTAGGATTAGTTTAAATTTAATTAACCTCTGTTATTTAACCATGACACTGTCGGGTGGACCCCACGTGTCAGATTTGACCTGGACAGCCGCGTTGACCCGCTGATGTAGTGATGACGTCATGTTGACGCAGTTATCCTTTTTCTGGAATTATTTTTAATCAGGAAATTCCAGAAAATTAGCAAAACTTCAAAAATTCATAGAAATTCAACCGTAGCTCAGATTGAAATAATTTATATATGAAAATTATGAGAAAAATGTAATCTATCCATCTGTACCAGTTTCATGCATGACAAACCAACTTATACATGCTGAATATGAGAAACACATTATGGCATATATAGGAGCTTAATTTGGAGATGCATTTGAACCTTTGGTTCAAATGGATTTCAACCAAATGGATACTAGTTGCATTAGCTCAAGCAGCATCACATCTACATGCCATGCTCATGCATCATATTGTTGCATATGTTTGTGTATTGATTGTTGGCACCGTTCCTTCTCGATAGGTCCTACTCCGGAGGACGTTCCAGAGTACCTGTCTGTGAAGCAGTGCCTCCCTTGTTGATTTACCAGGCAAGCAAACCCCCTTGTTCATTCTGGTATAATCCTACTCTCTCTCTCCTGCTCTCAGTTATTGCATTAGGACAACAACGATTCATCTGCTACTTTGTGCTGCGGTAGTTGAACCCATTCCTCTGCATGACCTGTCATTGCCACAGTAAATAGTTGAAACCCACTAGCATGTGTAGGAGTTGATCGAGCCATGTTGTGTTCCTACCATGCTATGCCTGCTATTGCTTAGAGTTGTGTCAGGTCTGATTCATTGGGAATGAATTGGAGTGTTACGATATGTTCTGGTGCTGAGAGTTAAGTGTGTGAACACGATTTGGTAAAGGTAGCGGTGAGAGGCCATGTAGGAGTACATGGTGGGTTGTCTCACTAGAACCGTCCTTAAGCACTGAGTTCTATGTATGTTGTCCAATGACTCGATACTACCACACATTGGGCTCCGGGCGCTCCAAGCCCTCTCGACTTATTAACCAACGTGATCTCTGTCCAGGAGTCGCAACTAGTTTCTGGTGTTTGTAGGCAGTGTTAGTAGTCTACCAAGTGGCACCCGGCCAGGTGGGCTTGGGACAGACTAGGCACAAGTGGCACGGTGTACCAAGCGTAGATCCATCCGGCGAGGTGGGCTTGGGAACCCTGCACACATCATTTGGGGCCGTGAGTGAAACCCCGGCCGGATCTCCTTGCGGATGGAACCCGAATAGGCGATAAACCTGGGCTAGAGTCTTGTGTGGTTAGTCAGGTCGTGGCCGACACCCTCGCCAGGCTTCCGCTTGAAGGTTGCCGAGATACATGACGTGTACATGGCGGTAACTGGAGAGAGCGTGTGTGAAGAAGTACACCCCTGCAGGGTTAATATGATCTATTCGAATAGCCGGGTCCGCGGTTATGGACTTCTTGGATGCTTACATGGTACATAGACAACTTGAAGTGGATACTATAAAATGCTCAAGACAAGTGTGAGTGCTATGGATGGCCTTCTCGTAGGGAGACGGGAATGAATCCATAGTAGTGTATTGTGTGGTGATTAGTGGACTCGTGTGCGCCATATCACCTCAAGAGTTTCTGGTAGTCGTAGAACAGGATAGCCACTGAGTCAAAGCTGGCTTGCTGCAACTAAACTCCACATTACTCTCTTGATACAAATGCATGTATGATAGGATCTGATGTAAGTCTTGCTGAGTACCTTTGTACTCATGTTGCTTTATTTATGTTTTTGCAGCGGAGACTTCGGTCTTACTAGTGTTCTCATGGACTTCGACTAGTAGCTTGTACCTCAGCTACGATCTTGACCGGACGTTGTAGATAGTCAGGCTTTCAGCCTTTTTCATTTATAGATGTCTGTACTCGGACATGTAATGCTTCCGTTTGTTGCTTGATTGCTCTGAATGTTGGGTCATGTGACCCCTGTTTGTAATTAATGCTATGATGGCTCTTTGAGCCTTATCTATATGAGTTGTTGAGTTATGCTGTGATGCCATGTTGAACAGCACATACTTGCATGTTATGCGTACGTGTAATGTGTATTGCTATGTGTGGGATCTGACTATCTAGTTGTTTATCCTTAGTAGTCTCTCTTACCGGGAAATGTCTCCTAGTGTTTCCTCTGAGCCCTGGTAGCTTGCTACTGCTCCGGAACACTTAGGCTGGCCGACATGTGTCCTTCTTCGTTCCTGTGTCTGTCCCTTCGGGGAAATGTCACGCGATAAATACCGGAGTCCTGTTAGCCCGCTACAGCCCGGTTCACCGGAGTCCTGTTAGCCCAGTGCTACAGCCTGGATTCATTCGCTGATGACCGACACGTTCGATGTTGGGTCATGGATGCCTGTCCCTGTAAGTTAGTGCCACTTTGGGTTTACGACTAGCCATGTCAGCCCGGGCTCCTTGTCATAGGGATGCTAGCGACACTGTCATATACGTGTGCCAAAAGATGCAAACGGTCCCGGGCAAAGGTAAGGCGACACCCGTGGGGATACCGTGCGTGAGGCCGCAAAGTGATATGAGGTGTTACATGCTAGATTGATGTGGCATTGAGTCGGGGTCCTGACATGAGATCTGATAGAGATAATAATAATAATAATATAAATATTTTTGGTATTTTTATGATATAGATTGAAAGTAAAGATTGCAATATAAAATAAATTGGAAACTTATATGATAAAACATAGACCCGAGGGCCATAGGTTTCACTAGTGGCTTCTCTCATGATAGCATAAGTATTACAGTGGGTGAACAAATTATTATCGAGCAATTGATAGAAAAGTGAATAATTATGAGAATATCTAGGCATGATCATGTATATAGGCATCACGTCTGCGAGAAGTAGACCGAAACGATTCCGCATCTACTACTATTACTGCACACATCGACCGCTACCCAGCATGCATCTAGAGTATTAAGTTCATAAGAACAGAGTAATGCATTAGGCAAGATAACATAATGTAGAGGGATAAACTCAAGCAATATGATATAAACCTCATCTTTTTATCCTCGATGGCAACAATACAATATGTGCCTTGCTACCCCAGCTGTCACTAGGAAAGGACACCGCAAGATTGAACCCAAAGCTAAGCACTTCTCCCATTGCAAGAAAGATCAATCTAGTAGGCCAAACCAAACTGATAATTCCAAGAGACTTGCAAAGATAACCAATCATACATAAAAGAACTCAGAAAAAATCAAATATTGTTCATAGATAAACTTGATCATAAACCCACAATTCATCGGATCTCGACAAACACACCGCAAAAAGAGTTACATCAAATAGATCTCCAAGAATATCGAGGAGAACATTGTATTGAGATCCAAAGAGAGAGAAGAAGCCATCTAGCTAATAACTATGGACCCTAAGGTCTGAGGTAAACTACTCACACATCATCGGAGAGGCTATGGTGTTGATGTAGAAGCCCTCCGTGATCGATGCCCCCTCCGGCGGAGCTTCGGGAAAGGCCCCTAGATGGGATCTGTTGGTACAGAAGGTTGCGGTGGTGGAAATAGGGTTTCGTGGTGCTCCTAGAAGTTTTCGGGGTATATGAATATATATAGGAGGAAGAAGTAGGTCGGTGGAGCCACGAGGGTGGAGGGCGCACCCAGGGGGGTAGGCGTGCCCCCCTGCCTCGTGGCCTCCTCATTGGTTGCTTGACGTCCACTCCAAGTACCCTGGATCACGTTTATTCCAAAAATAACTCTCCCGAAGGTTTTATTCCGTTTGGATTCCGTTTGATATTCCTTTTCAGTGAAACACTGAAATAGGCAAAAAAACAACAATTTGCACTGGGCCTTGGGTTAGTGTGTTAGTCCCGAAAATAATATAAAATTGTATTAATAAGCCCATTAACATCCAAAACAGATAATATAATAGCATGGAACAATCAAAAATTATTGATACGTTGGAGACGTATCACTTCATGAGGCCAAAAATTATGAATATAATTCCGATCACGGTGAACTAGATGCATAAGATAAAACTTCTGATGAAATTCCAATTTCAATCGATTGTAGTTCCAAGTCCCAATATCATCGCATAGCCTATACCATGTCAATGAATTCTCCTTCAAAGATAAAGGGAATACCTTCTTCTTGACTTCATCCTCGGGCAAACCTGCAAGCTTAAATAATCCACAAACTTCATCCACATAGATTAGATGCATATCAGGATGTAATGTTCCATCTCCTGCATAAGGATTAGCTAGAAGTTTCTCTATCATACCCGAAGGAATTTCATAATAACTATTTTAGTAGGTGAAGTAGGTTGAGGGGAAACTCGTTTCTCTTCCGGTCGGGGTGAAGATACCCCGAACAAACCCCTCAAAGGATTATTTTCCATAGTAACAAGTGACAGTAAATTTCGGGACACTATATAAAGTTTTCCTTACCAAAGGCACTTCACTCCCCGGCAACGGCGCCAGAAAAGATTCTTAATGACCCACAAGTATAGGGGATCTATTGTAGTCTTTTCGATAACTAAAAGTGTCGAACCCAACAAGGAGAAGAAGGAAATTACAAGCGGTTTTCAACAAGGTATTCTCTACAAGCATTGAAATTATCGGTAACAGATAGTTGTGTGATAAAGTAATTCGCAACGGTAGCAAGTAACAAAAGTAACAAAGGTGCAGCACGGTGGCCCAATCCTTTTTATTGCAAAGGACAAGCTTGGACAAACTCTTATATAAAGCAAAGCGTTCGTTACTTTGATAATTTGATATGTGGGTGGACCGGTGCTTGGGTGCTGGCCTTACATGGACAAGCCTCCCACTTATGGTTAGCCCCTCTCGTAAACATCTGCAACTATGAAAGAAGAATTAAGATAAATCTAACCACAACATGAAACATGTGGATCCAAATCAGCCCCTTACGAAGCAACACATAAACTAGGGTTTAAGCTTCTGTCACTCTAGCAACCCATCATCTACTTATTACTTCCCAATGCCTTCCCCTAGGCCCAAATCATGGTGAAGTGTCATGTAGTCAATGTTCACATAACACAACTAGAGGGAAGACAACATACATCTCATCATAATATCGAACGAATACAAGTTCACATGATTGCTTATAACAAGACTTCTCCCATGTCCTCAGGAACAAACGTAACTACTCACAAAGCATATTCATGTTCATAATTAGAGGAGTAATAATTATCATTAAGGATCTGAACATATGATTTTCCACCGAATAAACCAAGTAGCATCAACTACAAGGAGTAATCAACACTACTAGTAACCCACAGGTACCAATCTGAGGTTTTGAGCCAAAGATCAGATACAAGAGATGAACTAGGGTTAGCGAGAAGATGGTGCTGGTGAAGATGTTGATGGAGATTGACCCCCTCTCGATGAGAGGATCGTTGGTGATGATGACGACGATGATTTCCACCTCCGGGAGGGAAGTTTCCCCGGTGGAACAGCTCCGCTGGAGCCCTAGATTGCTTCTTCCTAGGTCTCGCCTCGAGAGGGCGGCACTTTGTCCCGAAAGCTCTATCTTGATTTTTTTTCCAGGTCAAAACCCTTCATATAGCAGAAGATGAGCACCGGAGGCCTGCCAGGTGGCCCACAAGGCAGGGGGTGCACCCAGGGGGGTAGGGCACGCCCCCACCCTTGTGGCTACCCGGTGAGTATCCTCTGGTGCTTTCTTCACCCAATATTATTTATATATTCCAAAATAATTCTTAGTGAAGTTTCAGGACTTTTGGAGTTGTGCAAGATAGGTCTCTCAAATCTTCTCCTTTTCCAGTCTAGAATTCCAGCTGCCGACATTCCCCCTCTTCATGTAAACCTTGTGAAATAAGAGAGAAAATGCATAAGTATTGTGCTATAATGTGTAATAACAGCCCATAATGCAATAAATATCAATATAAAGGCATGCTGCAAAATGGACGTATTTGGTATGTCATCCAAATGCATTTTCCATGGGAGAAAGCTACCAACAGCACCGCAGAATATGAGTGACTCCTTGCCGGGCTCAGTATTGCAACAGAATTGGGAATTAAGAAGTTGATCATTCGTGAAGATTCACAACTTTTGGCGAGACAAGTGACCAAGGATTACCAAAGTCCATTGATGGAGGCATATGTGGAGGAAGTGAGAAAGCTGGAGTAGCGTTTTGACGGATTGCAAACAGAGCATGTGCCACGTGTGAAAAACAGCATTGTTGATCATCTGTCAAAATGCGCTTCGCAAAAGCTTCCTGTGGAACCAGGGACTTTTGTTCTCCACCTGACTCAACCCTCAGTATCCCAGCAACAATGTCTAGAAAGAGGAGGAAATTGGACTCCGGCAAGCCCCTCCCGACAGAGCTTCCTGAAGCCCCCGGTAGAGAGGTTGGCAGGAACAACTCCACTTCATAGGGCGACGAGCATCCCCATGCCGAACTACCAGTTCTTGAGGTTGAAATATGCGCTCCCACGAAGGAGGAGGTGCCATTAATCCTTGTTGCCGAGCCTCAAGCTCCCACTTGGGCACAACACATATTTCATTTCCTCCAAACTAGAGACCTTCCTGAGGAGCAAGACGAAGCTGCGAGAGTAGACCGGAGGGCTAGTATGTATCAGTTCAACGACAACACGTTATACAGAAGGAGGCCCAACGGTGTGAAATTGAAGTGCATTTGCCGTGAGGAATGGAAGGAACTTTTGGCAGATATACATAAAGGCATGTGCGGCTCCCATATTGAATCAAGGGCCATGGTTGGAAAAGCTTTCCGACAAGGTTTGTACTATCCCACGACCCTCCAAGATGCAATCGAGCTAGTCACCAGATGTGAAGCTTTCCAGTTCCATTCCAAGAACATCCATCAACCTGCTCAAGCTCTCCAAACAATTCCTTTATCATGGCTATTTTCGGTCTAGGGGCTTGACATTTTGGGTCCCTTCCCCCGTGCTACCAGGGGCTTTGAATTATGGTACGTTGCAATCACAAGTTTTCAAAGTGGCCGAAAGTGGAGCCTGTGAGTAAGGTGACCGCACAATCAGCTATCAAGTTCTTGAAAGTATTGGTGTGCCGTTTCGAAGTACCCGCTAGAATCATCATTGACAACGGCACCCAATTCACAAGTTGTTCCTTCATGGAATACATTCAAACCCTCAGAAGCAAGGTTTCATTCGCTTCTACTGCCCATTCCAGAAGCAATGGACAAGCTGAGAGGGTGAACGTTGAACTACTATGAGGACTCAAGATGAGAACCTTTGATAGGCTGCGAAAGTGTGGTAGACGGTGGATTGATGAGTTGTTGTTGTTTCTTTGTCCCTCCGTATAACACCAAATCGAGCTACTAGGCAGACTCCCTTCTCTCTAGTCTATGGGGCAAAAGCAGTGATCCCCACATAACTCATATATGGGTCACCTTGAGTATTTGCCTACAATGAAGTACGGCAAGAGCAGCACTGCCATGACGATGTCGTGCTCCTTGCGGAGAACCGTCTCCATCCTGCTACGCGTGCTGCATGCTACCAGCAAGCTCTGCATCGCTATCACAGCCGCAGGGTTCAAGCCCGGAGCCTTGAGGAAGGTGAACTTGTCCTTAGGCGTGTTCAGTCGGCCAATGGTGCAAACAAGTTGACGCCTAAGTGGGAAGGCGCTTACCGGGTAGTACGAGTCACCAAACCCGGCGTAGTTTGTCTGGAGACCAGAGATGACATTTAATTGTAGAACTCATGGAACATTAAGCATCTTCGTAAGTTCTACCCGTAAGTCACAGCTATCGGGCCCTGCCCGGCAGCCACCCTTTTGTACAAGCCTTGTCGATGTGCATGTAACCCTTTGTACAAAGCCAGGCGTAGACCCCGAGCACAGACAATAAAAGGAAGCATTGGGGGGGGCTCCAAAACTTGCATGCATGCATAGCATAACATGAACTTGCCATGAGCATGTAGATGACATCATATGCAGCTATTGTTTCCCTCTACAGTAACTTCAGGACTCTTGCCACAGACTCAGTCCCGAAAAGAAGAAAAGGGGACAAGCCTACATATCGATCCCCGACAAGCCAAACAGATAAGTTCACTTTTTTATCCATACGTGTTTCTATAAGGAGCAAGCTTACGCGTAGAGAAACCTAGTCACCTTTGAAGCATTTGTGCTCCCACCCCTTGACCCAAACACTGCTTCGGTTAAGATGGTTGTAGTGGCTCTTGATGGAGAATGCTCGACGGGGGGCTGGTCCCCTTCCATAGTTTGAGCCCGGCAGGTCTAGCCTCGCGACAATGAACGGAGGGCACCGGCAAGATAGCTTGCCGTTGAGACTTGTTTATTTAAAGATATAGAGGCAGTCTCCTCTGCATGTATGTAATACATGCACAAGTACCCGACATGTGGCACCACGGCTCAGAGAAACCGGAACGCCCCGTATTCCAGCCCAGAGATCGAGGAGAAGTCTTCTGGAATATGATACTGCTTAGCATAGAACAAATCAGCTCTTTGTTACAAGCTATATGTATACAAGGGGATTACATTGGCACAACGACACTAGGCCTGCCACGGTTGCTCTATGCAAGTAGCAGAACACACGAAGCAGCAGAATAACTACTGGCAGTGAAACAACAATGACGGTGATGAACTCCACTCCATAGGTACTCTGGCTGGAACGCTTATCCTAGGTCGCAAAAAAGGGATCCATGGCAAACAAGCAATCAAATCCGGCATGACCTGCAAACCGGCATCACACGCCAGGTCAGTACATTGAATATACTTGCAAGCTCACAACAACCAAAGTAATCAAGACAGACAAAAGCATGGCAGTTATAGGTTAACAAGGATTAACATGATATTATTAGAAGAACATGGCATGAACAACATGATACAACAACATGGCATGAACAACATGATACAGCTAGAACAATATGAGCATGGCATGAACATATAAACACGATGACACTATCATGCAACATGATGACGTTATCATGCACCAACTTACTCTGTTCGGGTTACCTTGTAACCATCACGAACATCACATGATCATCTCAGGATCCAATCAAGCTTGGTATCAACAATACCGTAGTAATCATTACATGACCACAAGGAGCTTGATATCTACCCTTGACTCTTGCATAATACCACAAATATCCATCAACTCGGTATCCTCGATACCACGATGATCATCTCATGATCACAATCTACTCCTTTCTCATCATCGAACCAAGGTTGTTATTAAGCACATTATTATTATTACTGTTGACCCACAGTGTGATGAACTACAAACTGGGCCGTTATCCATGGGCGCGACTATCGATAGATTTAATACACACTCTGCAGAGGTAGCGCACTGTACCCACACCACGGAACCCATGGCCTCGCACCCCCATTCGGGTGGACGAATGGCGTTCTGACAAAACCGTCATACTGCCATGACACTCTCCCGGCCACTCCGACAAACTCCCCTTTGGGCTAAGTCATGGGTGGCCCCGTGCCTTCCGAAGGCATCAACGGCCACCGTCGTGGCTAAACATAAACGGTCCCAAACGGGGACAATGTATCCATACTCAACAACGGGCACACAAGGCTTATGTCGTCCTACACGACCAAGGTAGCGCCCGCGCATAACATTCCCTCGTTGGAGGCACCGGTGAGAGGCATGACAATAGACCCAGTTAGGACCTCCCCATAAAGGCACATGTGGTTGCATTGGTCAGCTCGATATGGTGGAACCATGACTCAGCGAACAGTTGTTCAAGTTCAATTTAATCTGGTTAAACTTGAATGCAATATGCTGAGCCATGATAAAATAACATGACACAATTACAATGCATGAGCATGATATAAGCATGGGGTGCAACATAACTAACAACCATATCAACAATGAATCATATCCAACTGAGCATGGCATAATGACGAGCTTGAATATCAGAAGTATAACACTACTCATAGCATAACATGACCACTATCATTAACAATAAATACCATGCAATAACACATCAATAATATTATTGAGTAAACACATAACCAACTAACAACAAAGGAACAATGCATATCAATGGTACTCGGTAACCGACGACAGTCATGCACCGAAGAACATGACCAAACCAACATGTACTACTACCAAGCATGACCAATATGTAAGTAATACTAGAAGGTAGAACATGATAACAGAGTGGAAGAAAACATAGCATGATGGTAACCACCGATCGATAAGCATAACCGAAATCACGACAGTAGTAGCAAAACAAACATACAGTTATTAAAGATTCAAGTTGAAAACCAATGCTACTGCATGGCTATCATGCAAATGGTGGTTGTGGCTTTCCTGGGGATGAAGAAACCACCGGGAAGAAGTGCAGAAAGATCGCGGAAGGAATCACCGAAAAAGTTTCTCTCCCGAGGAGGGCTGATTAGGGGCAAGGGAAAAAGGTCATTTCTAGTATTTCAAACCATAGTGAAAATGATACCAACAGAACGGGCTCGACAAGACAAAGAAGTAGGCTTTGGATTCACCTCAATCGGAGTCTCAAGCAAAAAGTTGTGATAGTTTTTCTGCCAGGGACCCATCTGCAAATAAACCTTCACAAACCAGCCCCTGACTGAAGAACGGAAAGCATAGAAGCTGAGAACACGCTTACTAACAGAGAAAACATATTCTTGGTCGAATGAGGAGGAAAATACACTTTCACACTAAAGGAAGCGTACTTAGGCCTGAAGAAGACCTGAAATGTGCTTTCGTTGGTGGAGGACGTATTCTTAGGAATACGCCTCCACTTATCCACCTCGGTAGGTCCAAGTCAACGCGCTGGCCGGCTGACTGGAGGGGCCCGCGGGAGATGGGGCCCGCCTGGCATGGTCTTCGTCTTCAACCCCGGGCACGCCCGCGGCAGGGAGCAGAGGCACCGTCCTCCGGCGATTCCTGGCGGCTCTGACCACCGTTCTCGCCGGCCAGCCTACCCACATGCTCACCACGGCGAGCCGCACCCATCCTCGGGTAGCGCGGACCTTGGGGAGGGCACGCTCAAGCGCACCTTCGGTCACAGCAGCGACGGGATTCAGGCGATGATGGAGTCAAGGCTATGGTGGAGGACAAAGAGAGGCATGGTTTGGGAGGGGTTCATAGGGGTTGAGGGACTCTCCTGCAGGTGGAACGGGAAGGGGAGGGGCTCAGCATGCCGCAAATTTAGGTGGGGGCCAAAGGCGACCATGGTGGCGATGGTGGGGAAAGAGAGGCTCTGGAGCTTGAATGAGGGACTGGATGGGGTCCTGGGAGTGAGGTGAGGCGACTGGTGTGCTCGGGAGGCTGCGAGGAGGGCTACTTATAGCTGGGGTGAGGGACACGGGCTCAGGTGACGCCGCTCGCGCTCGACCAAGGCTCTGGCGATGCGCAGCGATCACGGGGAGGCACGCGAACGTGACAAGGGAGGTGCGGATGAGGCGCAGAGGTCACGGAGACGAGCTACGCTCGAGGACACGAGGAGGAAGACGCCGCGACGCGAACAGAGCCGGTCGGCTACAACGCTCCCGTGGGTGCGCGGCGACGAGCACTGACGGAGAGGCTTACGGAGGGGAAGATGGATCCAAGGAGAAGGCGACGGCTCGGGGAACCTATTGGACACACTCACGAGCGCGATAACGACGAGAGGAGGAGGGGCCGGAGCTAGGCGATGTTCTGGACGCGGCATTGCACGCCAAAGCGATGGTCACTACGTGCACTGGTGCACACACTGCCACAAGCCATGCCAAAAGATGTCCGGGGATTAGTCCTTCCAGGGGAGGTTTCAACTGCGGAGGTAGCTCGGTAAAAGACTTGGTGGTTAAATGGTAAGTGAGTTCTGAAGTTTACTTCATCAAACTGAATCATTATGTAGTGATCAACAGAGTGAGGTTAAGAGGCAAACTAAATTTCAGCGGAGTTTAGGTTAGGAAGAACTATAGTCCTGTGAATTTTGAGGTGATTTGGACAAGTATTTTATATAGTTGCTTTACAACTACATAAACTGGTCCAGAAGCAAAAACAGGAAGAAGCACTCACATAGTGTGATCGATTAGGCTGAAAATGAACATGGCACGGGTATTTGGGCTTATGAGAGTGACATAAAAATTTCATAACATTTGGCCAAGCCAAAATGGTACTTCCTTCATACAACACTTCTCTGGACAGAAACTTAGGAAAACTCCTGATGGAAAATGGCAAGATGAAA
This sequence comes from Triticum aestivum, assembly GCF_018294505.1. NCBI lineage: Eukaryota > Viridiplantae > Streptophyta > Magnoliopsida > Poales > Poaceae > Triticum > Triticum aestivum. The sequence continues at coordinate 175,427,642 of NC_057794.1, read as the reverse complement.
TGAGCCCAAATCTTGTGGAGATAGGTTATATAATTAGGAGAAGGCCCTGGAAAATTTTCAACAATAATGGAGCAATATAAAATGTACTTGCTTCACTAATTGAAAATTTGGACAGAAACAAAGATTTGAAGCTGTGCTCACATGGATGCATTGCATGAGCTAAAATCTGGCGGAGATCTTTGATTTGATAATATGAAGGACCATGCAAAATTTCAACTCATTTGGACCATCCTAGCTAGTACTTCCTTCCCAACTAATTCCCTCACGCAAGAAATTTGAAAAATTTCTCAGGAATATTCCCTAGGAAAATTAAGTTTAATTTTGGCAGGAGGCAATTATATGGACATGAAAAGGTGTCCAAAAATTTTGAGGTCAATTGGGCAAAGGTAAATGGCACTTGCTTCACAAACTGCCATTCAGGACATAATAGGAAATGAATTAATTGAGCATAATGAGGAACATGTCAAATGAAATATTTTTTCATATTTGAGGAAGATATGACCCAAACAATTTATGAGAATTATTTGGGAATTTTGGGAGTTATAGAAATATAGGTTGCTTCACAACCTAGGGCAAATTGGGTTATTCCTTTAATAGAAAAGGAATATTTCCAAGGAAAAGAATATTGGGGTTTGGTCCAAGATGGAAATGGCAAGGTCTTGGGAAGGGCTTTGACGATGACAAGCCACTCTAGAAAGGAAGGAAAGGTCATCTTCTTCAGTTTCCAGGCCACATAGCCACGGAAAAAGAAAACTCAAGCAAAAATCTCAGAAAAACTAAAGAAAAAGAAAGGGCCAAAAATCAGGCTGTGACACGGCAAGACCGTCTTTTTTCATTACTATGCAAATAAGAAGATACATACCTTACATAACACAAACATGGATAAAATAGATTACATAGCTGAAGCTAAACTTTGGAAAATGCCTACATATTTTAGATTGAAAAAAAAAGATAAGTGCCCCGTAATCCCTTTCTTGTCCCTCTCCTCCTAGGAACTACAGTGGGAGATGAAGAGGGCAAAAGGAGTGCTTGGGAAGAAGCCCAGCCCCACCCATCAAAACCCACCGGAAGCATCCTAACAAGATGGGGAGTGGCGAGGCAGCGATGGAGGGAGACGGAGAGAGCCACTGAGTGGCGCCCTAGCCACCACCAACAGGACCAGCAGGTCACACCAGCACGGACACAATTAGGGAGATCCTGTTGGGGCTCAGTTGGAAGACTCCCAGAGGAGGCGAAGGCACCAATAGAACATCCCCTCTCCGGCCACCGCCCGAAGAAGCTGGTGATGATGGTACTCGGGAGGGAGGGGAGGAGCGGAAAGACGAGGCAATGGGCTGGCAGTACGAGACGAAGGCGTCGGTGCCATCGTACTCCGACCTGAAAGCCTGCCACCCGCCTTCTCCTTCCCCGCCTATTTTTTCCTCATCACTGTCGCTCAGGGTGGACGCCGAGCCTTCAGCCTGTCACCTCCCCTGAAGCGGATGATGGTGGCGGTGGCGCCCCAAGCATGCGGAGAGCACTGCTCCCCACCATGGCGGGCAGGAGGGCACCGCCAACTTCAACATCATCCCCGACCTCGCCAAAAGGAGCGATACCAGGATTACTTAAGACCTCGAGTGCGTTCCTGCTGGCAAGCGCCAGAGGCCCTGAGGACTCCGCTGACGGGTCAACGAGCTCCTCTAACTTGCGGTAGGGATGACGCCCCCTCCCTGGACAGTGTGGTCACGGGGAGTGGGAGAACGCTCCACCATGACGGAGAAGCACATCGCCCTCCACACTATGGTCGGTGTGGCGTTCGCCGACACGTCACCACAAACCGCGACTGACCCTTCTACGATCGCCACGCCTCCCATGGCCCCGAACTAGACTCACTCCCTGAGCGGTGGCGCGGACCTCCTGAGCCATCGCTCCCGAACGGAGGACTGGGGCTTGGCCCCGATCTCTCCCTCTTGGCATGCCGAATAAGAAGGCAAGGAAGAAGAAGGCAGAAGTGCGTGGATGGATGCCTCCGCTCCCCCTAGCGCTCCCTTTTTATAGGAGAGCCGGGGAGGGAGATGATTCTCCACCTACTCCTGAGGGCTCCTCTAAGTTCGACCTTCCCGAGCTGTGGATGATGGCCGAGCCCATCGACCACCCTCTGGCACCAATCCGGAGAGTTTTGACACTCTTCCCAGCACCATGCGCATCCGTTACCTACCCTGCGCGGCGCATGCGGCATACGTGGCGGAAAGGGTGGGCTTGATGGGATGAGTGAAATTGCAATTACTGCCCCATGGTATAAAGTCATTCACATACCATAAAATAGGCTAGCCCCCACCACGTTTGGCATCACAAGACGAGCGGAAAAACTACAAACAGACTCAAGCACAGGTTAATGAAGAAGAAAGGAAAATATCAAGAAATAAGCTACCACAAGCCTCCTGCCGGTGTACCTAATGGGGCCTACCCCAACCATGCTCGACAACATGTTCAGGCCAGGCCCGGGGGCTCCTATCAGTGCAAGAAACCTTAAGGTGTGTTGCCCAGACTGTACACAGGCACAGAGGCAAGACCGCAGCGAGAAGACAAGACCAAGCCAGGAAGAGGTAGCTCTTTGAGGAATCAAAGGGCGGATCAAGAAGACCAAGACAAGCCGAAGAAGAGAGATATCGCTAAGGAAAAACCTCCCTTGCCGGGCAAGCGAGCTTGGTCGGGTCGAGGTCAGCCCAAAGACAATTCCCAAGACTTCCCCGGCAAGGGTTGCCGGGGCCGCTCGCGGCCTGCACCCCCGCCAAAACTCCACCGCTCCACCACATTGCGACGCAAATCACCCATCAGTGCAGTGTCGAGCCCCAAGATAATTAAGTGGCTGTCATTTGTCATGTGGCTGTCACTTAGGAGGAAGATCACATCTATATGACACCCGTCCACAGGCATGTCAAGCAGACATGCGAGAGATGGCTGAAGTGGCATGGTAAGGCTCGCCGGGCTACGTCTATGACGTGATACTAAGCGATGCATTTAATGCACCTTGTCCTGTCTACAGAGTTAGGTATGATAGCACCTTTTGCTATCTAATCACTGGATAATGGTTTTTTGCCATTGTGGTAACCCCTTTACCTATAAAAGGAGGGTCATGGCAACCTTAGAGAGGATTCGGACCCCTGTACACTCATATGCGCGTAGCTGCTCTCCCCGAGGCCACCCTGCCGGGATTGAGTGATGCGCGTTCTCCATGGTCTCTCCATCAATCCACCCAAAAACAGGAGTAGGGTTTTACGCTTCGCAGTGGCCTGAACCTGGGTAAAAACGACCTGCATCACCACTGGCGTGCTGCCCGATGGCCTCCGCTCTTTGTGTGATGCGCCCTTCCCCTTGCCGAACCACAAGGGGCCGATGGCCCCATAGGTGGTCGTGCTCTGCCACTACAAATTCAAAATTTTGAATACACTTGATGTTGATTCCAAATAAGAGTACATTTGATGTACTAACTAGATCTTCATAATCTAAACCATGTTTCATACATAAACTGTGTCTATCGCACAAAGTATAGTGCCCAGCCCCCTACATTATGAGAGGTACTTAGCCCTAAGCTGCAAAAGCCACACATTATCACAAATTCAAATAAATCCTCTATATATTATATGTAGTATAACATGTTCATAATCACACCATGCGTATCACCATTATATATATATTCATCCATGCATCGGTTTAAAACACTATGATATCTTCTTCAAATATCTGAATCCACTTTTATAATGAATTATGATCTCTATTCCTCTTTTACACCCACACAATCCACTTATCTTTGTAGCTAGCGCTAACTTTCTCTCGTGGATGCACATGCCCACCTCCCTCTCACCCTCCCTCAGCATTCTCTAGCTCCATCGCGGACATTCGTCATTTCACTTTAGGTCATTCACTCACGATCTGTGTAGGCCCCCCAGCTCCTTTCCGGCACACACCGGTCGATATACCTCTCTAGCTAGGTGTGCCTACCACAAACACAAGCTTTCCCTCATCTCTTCTCACCATCCATGCCTCACTCCGCCCCTCTTTTCATCGATCTCATACTCGCACACTCCTTCCCCCTCGATATAGTAGGCCTCTCGCACCACCTCCTAGCTGCATCCCTCTCTCTCTCTATCCTTCTCTCTGGGCCTTATTTGCTTCCAACACATACATGCATGTATACCGACCGATCTCCCTACATATACCTCAATCGACTATAACTCTTTTTCCCCATGCATCGATCGACGTACCTCACAAGTTATGTCTCTCCCTTTCTCCAACAAAGGACGATTGATCTTCCTATGTCGTTACGTCTCTTATCATAGCCATATTGTCCCCCTCAACATTCATGCATGCCTATGTTGTTCATCTTGGGTGGGAAACAAATAGTAAAGCAATCATCATCTGTCCTTTTATTAAATTAAAGCAATCATCAGCCTGCTATCATTATTTTTGGATCCATCCACTGGTTGTTACCATCACTCTAAATTTCTGCATGCTCTCCTTACATAATCTCACCATATTTTTTTCGTATGCACGTCAGATATTGTACACAGTCATGCTGAACATGTAGAGAAAAAGAGAAGAGTTTTGTGTGGCAATACGATGTCATGCAGACATTGCTCCATGGTGGGTTCAATGGAAAACCCTCCCCACCCCTCTCCAGATTGTAATCGAGAGGAAGATATCTGTTCCGAGGCGGATTCAGACCCCGCTGACCACACCTATTTACCCCCCAAGGTGTTTGCTCTACCTTGGCATGATGATGTTAGTCATATCATGCATATGTTGCCTTGCAGTGCCTACTTTTGACATCATATATGTCATCTTCTTAGTTTAGACATGTTCTATAATGCCACCTATTTAGTTTCTATATCATATATGGGAATTGTGCAGTCTCATGCCTTTTAGCCAGCCATAATATACGTGAAATGTATAATGCCATCCTGTTTAACTAGGCATCATATATTTGAATGATATCTTGCCCATCCTTTTCTTCATTACATTTCCAGTTGTCGACAATGTTTGTACATTAAACTACTCTTCCTGTGAATCAACCATTTGGGTGGGAGATTGAAAAATCTAGAGTGAAAACAAGGCCTTCAGCGCAGACAGTGCTACCTGTCGAAGCAAATCTCTTGTTGGGTCCCGATAGCTCCTTAGAGATGGATTCAGAGACAGATGACCAGTCCTATTCCCCCACCGAGGTGTATGCTCTAACTTGGCACAGTTATACTTCTCATATCATGCATATGGTGTCTTGCATTGCATAGATTGGACATCATATACACAACATTCAACACCATGTTCTTAGTTCAGACATCATATCTAATGCCCTCTGTTTAGCATATAAATCACATATGTGAATTAAATGATGCGATCCTGATTGCTTAGATAACATGTAGGTGAATTATGTCATATGATCATGTTTAGTTATTCATCATATCTTTGAATTACATTATGCTATGCTATCCAGTTTAGATAGACATCATATATGTGAAATTATGTCATGCTATCCGTTTTAGTTAAACAATATACATGTCAACTATTTCATGCCCTATTATTTCCACACTATCTATTGCATATGTCTCTCATACAATGTCTGTACATTCAACTACGTTTCCTGTTTATCAGCCATTTGAATTGGAGCGGGTGATGTCAGCATCTAGCGGGCTAAAAAACGATCTTCAAATAAAACAGTGCTACCTCTTGGTGGAGATAGCACCCCTGAGGGAGTCCTGGATTAGGGGGTATCCGGACAGCTGGATCATATCCTTTGGCCGGATTGTTGGACTATGAAGATACAAGATTGAAGACTCCGTCCCGTGTCCGGATGGGACTCTCCTTGGCGTGGAAGGCAAGCTTTGCAATATGGATATGTAGATCTCCTTCCTTGTAACCAACTCTGTGTAACCCTACCCCCCCGGTGTCTATATAAACCGGAAGGGTTTTAGTCTGTAGGACAACATATAATCATACCATAGGCTAGCTTCTAGGGTTTAGCCTCTTCAATCTCATGGTATATCAACTCTTGTACTACTCATATTATCAATAATAATCAAGCAGGACGTAGGGTATTACCTCCATCAAGAGGGCCCGAACCTAGGTAAAACATCGTGTCCCCTACCTCCTGTTACCATCCGCCTTAGACGCACAGTTCGGGACCCGCTACCCAAGATCCGCCGGTTTTGACACCGACATTGGTGCTTTCATTGAGAGTTCCTCTATGTCGTCATCGTTAGGCTTGATGGATCCTTCAATCATGGATAGTGATGCAGTCAAGGGTGAGACTTTTCTCCCCGGGCGGATCTTTGTATTCGGCGGCTTCGCACCGCGGGCCAACTCGCTTGGCCATCTGGAGCAGATCGAGAATTACGCCCCTGGCCACCAGGTCAGGTTTGGAAGCTTAAACTACACGGCCGACATCCACAGAGACTTGATCTTCGACGGATTCGAGCCCCTGCCAAGTGCGCCGCACGGTCACAATGAGCATGATTTAGCTCTACCATCGGACAGTGTTCAGGAGACTGCACCGGTAACCGCTCCGACCCTCAATTCGGAGCCAATTGCGCCATCCATGGACGGGTGGATAGACCCCGCCACGGAGGCCGCATTCTCAGCGGCGATCGAGCAGAGTATCAACCTTACCCTTCACGAGAGCCATCACGCCAAACTACCGGATTCTTCCCCGGCTACAGACTCCCAACCGCCTGCGCCCGTGCCTATTGAATCCGACTGGGCACCGATCATGGAGTTCACCTCCATGGATATCTTTCAACACTCGCCCTTCGGCGACATAGTGAACTCATTAAGGTCTCTCTCCTTGTCAGGAGAGTCCTGGCCGAACTATGTCCGGCAGGATTGGGATGCGGATGACGAAGAAATTCGCCGCCCACCCACCACCCACTTAGTAGCCACTGTCGACGATTTGACCGACATGCTCGACTTCGACTCTGAAGACATCGATGGTATGGACGACAATGCAGGAGACGAACAGGAACCACTACGCATAGGGCACTGGACGCCCACTTCATCATATGATGTATATATGGTGGACACACCCAAAGAAAACGACAACGAGGAATGGAAGGACGCAGCGAAGGATTGTTCCCTCGAGAAGCAGTTAAAGCGGCGGCGTAAGCGCCACTCCAAATCCCGCCTCGGTAGAAACAGCGATCATATAGACCCAACAATAGACCAGGGTAAGCCAGCGGACAACAAACACGACATTGAACCATCGTCTGACCACGGCAACACGAAGAATCAAACCGAACAAACCGACTCCGGTGAATATAACAGTCCGGATGACATCACACCGAATAGGCACCCGGAGTAACAGAATAGCCATCAAAGGCTTGTTGCCACTTCGAGGAGTCTGAAAAAGCAGAAGCAAAGGCTCAGGGCTGCACAAGACACACTCATAATTAGATGGAGTGAAGTACTCAACACTGCAGCAATGTACAACGGTAGTCGCCACACAAAGAGCTACCCGAAGCGAAAGCTGCTACCTGAATTCGATGAGGAGGCCTTAGATCCCCCGCAATCAAAAAAAAAAACAGCCATCCGGTCGGATAGACGACCTCGTGGCCAACATAGAGCGGCAAACGACGCCGCACACAAGCCAGTACGCGATCCACGTGAGGGCTTGCATCAAAAGGATGGCGCAACCAGATCCATCTACGGGCCAAGGAAGCGCGCTGCAGCACGCAATGCAACACAACAAAAATCCGAACACCAAGGTACACCCAAATACAGGGATTCAAACCCGTAAACATAGAGGCGTACGACGGAACGACAGACCCTGGGGTCTGGATTGAGGACTACATCCTCCATATCCACATGGCTCGAGGAGACGATCTCCACGCCATCAAGTACTTACCCCTCAAGCTCAAAGGGCCAGCTCGGCACTGGCTTAAAAGCCTCCCCAAAAACTCCATTGGAAGCTAGGAAGAGCTCGAAGACGCTTTTCGGGCAAATTTTCAAGGGACCTATGTCCAACCACCGGATGCAGACGATTTAAGTCATATAACTCAACAGCCCGGAGAGTCAGCCCGAAAGGTTTGGAATAGGTTTCTCACTAAAAAGAACCAAATAGTCGACTGTCCGGACGCCGAAGCCTTAGCAGCTTTCAAGCACAGCGTTCGAGACGAATGGCTTGCCAGACACCTCGGCGAAGAAAAGCCAAGAACAATGGCAGCATTAAGAAGCCTCATGACCCGCTTTTGCGCGGGCAAGGACAGCTAGTGAGCCTGATGCTGCACCAGTGACCCAAGTACATCCGAAGTCAGGGACGGACGGGAAGCCACGACGCAGCAAAAACAAGCGTCGGAATAAAGAAGACAGCCCGAAGAGCACATCGGTAAACGCAGGATTCAGAAGCTCTCGGACAGGTCAGCAAAAGCTGCCCTCCAAAGGCAACAGAGATGAACTGTCCAGCCTAAACAAGATTCTGGACAAAATATGTCAGATCCACAGCACCCCCGATAAACCTACAAATCATACCCATAGAGAATGTTGGGTCTTCAAGCAGTCCGGCAAACTCAACACCGAACACAAGGGGCAGGATACACCAAGCGCAGACGAGGACAAGCCTTGCAAGCAAAGCACTGTGGAACAGAAGAAATTCCCACTAGAAGTCAAAACAGTAAACGTGTTACACATGATGAACTGAAGAAACAAAGCGGCACTCCTAGAGACACATGCCCCAGGGCCTATCACCGCGGAGTTCTGCCACTAGTCATCCAAACCGATCACCTTTGATCATCGGGATTACTCGGCAAGTATCTGGCATGCAGGATGGGCCACCTTGGTGTTAGGCCCGATAATTAACGGATACCACTTCGCACGAGTCCTGGTGGAGGGCGGCAGTAGTTTAAACCTGATATATCCGGAGACAGTCTGCAAAATGGGGATAGACCCAACAAGAATCAGCCATAGCAATACTACCTTTAAAGGAGTAACGCCAGGCCAAGAAGCCCATTGTGCGGGCTCCCTGCTACTAGAGGTTATATTCGGCTTTCCCGATAACTTCCGCAGTGAAAAGTTAACCTTCCACATCACTCCGTTCCAAAGTGGCTATCAAGCACTACTCGGACACGAAGCTTTCACTCGCTTTAACGCAATACCGCATTACGCTTCTCTCATACTTAAGTTGCCCGGTCCACGTGGCATCATTATAGTAAATGGAAATATTGAGCACTCCTTGCACGCGGAAGACCGTGCGGCTGCCTTGGCAGCCGCACACCAAAAGGCCTCACCAACTAGAGCATCTGACAGGTCGTTAAGACCACGGACGCGGTTAGACGAGTCCGGTGCAGCTATATGTAATTGATACAGGTCTGATGCCTATACCCCTATAACAATAGAAGGGGCTCAACGTGCGTAAACAAGTGGCAATTAGGCTCCACTTTAATCATCTTGAACTGTGCATGGTTTATTTAGTATAACCTACCTTTTGCACGACAACTTTTCAACTAAGTTCCTCTCTTTTTCAGACGACCATTGTGCTACACCCGTCCAGGATACGGCACAACGGAGACACAGGCGCAGACATGCAGCAGGGACCCGTTCCAAGGATTCTTTTTAGATTAAGACCCTGCGTAAACCTTTTTTACTGTCTCTTGTTGATACACATCCCCCGGATTCTCACTACAATTGAGAAGGATGCTGACGTATTTGCATGTGGCCACATCAGAATACTGCACGTACCTGGACACCAGGAGCTTATTACAAAGGGCACTGTTGAGCCTGGTTTACATCATAAAGACCGAATACCTTAGGGAGTGTTCGGCATCGCGAGTTTGGCCTTATATGCATCAGCTCCGAATCATGTCTTTGGTCAAATGTTGGGTTTGCCCGGCTCCTGTGTTTTGCTGCCTTACGTTCCGCTCTATCGGCTAAGGCGGCACCAGGAGAACTACTGCGATTGTGCCCTGGTTCATCCAGATGAGCACCTCAGTAGAGAAAGCCGAAAACTGACTGTCATGATATAGCATGAGACTGGTCAACCACTCGATGACCTAGCACAATCTTTGAGATTCCTCCGCCTTAATGAAGGGCCGTTTCCAGGCCAGGCTTGTACGCGCCCCGAATTCGGATGAGCGCGGATCCACCAGGGGCTATATAGTAGCCCCACTGTCAAACTCCTATGGCTTAGTGAAAGTGTTAAAGCATTATAGTCCGATTGCCTAGTTCGATGCGCTATCACCTCTTTAATGTACCAAGACGTTGGATCAAGTGTGAACATGCGTCTTCTGCGAACACCCCCACATTATAAGCGTGGGGGCTGAAGCCGACGACTGCCATCTTTCAGGTTATATACATATATACATAAACGGCCGCACAGGAGGCATCATAGTACTTTCGGGCAAAAGTATAAATACATCCTTGATAAACTCAATAAAACATTGTTTTTACAATGGGAATACATGTCACTCAAACATAATATTCTTCGAGCACCGAGCCTCTATCGAATGAGCGCCTTCAAGAACTTCTTCAAAGTAGTGCTCGACAGCCACTCGGCCTATGGCCGAACCCTGTGCCGCAACAGTGGTGGCATCCATCTCCGCCCAGTATGTTTTGACACGGGCAAGGGCCATCCACGAGCCTTCTATGCATGCCGACCTGTAACCCCCCGAGACCGATGTGCCAGGTGTCATCCAGTTATTCGCTGCTGTTGCCTTGTCATTGCTTGCATGTCATGCTTTGCATATCATGTCATCATGTGCATTTCATTTGCATACGTGCTCGTCTTATGCATCCGAGCATTTTCCCCGTTGTCCGTTTTGCATTCCGGTGTTCCGTTCTCCTCCGGTGGTCTTTTCTACCTTTCTTTCATGTGTGCGGATTAAACATTTCCGGATTGGACCGAGACTTGTCATGCGGCCTTGGTTTTCTACCGGTAGACCACCTGTCAAGTTTCGTACCATTTGGACTTCGTTTGATACTCCAACGGTTAACCGAGGTACCGAAAAGGCCTCGTGGGTGTTGCAGCCCAACACCCATCCAATTTGGCCCAAAACCCACCAAAACTTTCTCCATCATCTAGAGCATTCGATCACGATCGCGTGGCCGAAAACCGCACCTCATTTGGACTCTCCTAGCTCCCTCTACCTATAAATATGTGCACCCCGTTCATTTTCGCGGATGAAACCCTAGCCTCTTCTCCACCGCACCGCCGGACACGTCCGGGCGGAGCCGGACATGTCCACCGCCGCACTGCCACGTCGCCCAACCAATAGGAGGGTGCCACGTCATCACCGCCGCCTCCCTCCTTAACTCGCGCGCCGCCATGTGGCGCTGCCTCCCTCCTCCACCGCGTGGCCCGGGGAAGCCCATCGCAGGCCCGCCCGGGTCCGGATTCCGCCGCCGCCATGCGTCCGTTCGCCGCCAC